>NW_027671483.1:0-19989 GCF_964165515.1 Mesoplodon bidens | reverse complement strand
AGGGAACTTTCCAAGTGGGAGAGGCGGCCTGTGCCTTCAGGCCCGCATTTCAAGCCAGACAGGCAGTAAACGTAACCTGGCCACAAACCACCCAAGGTACACCGTGGGCCCTCCCCTGAATCCACTTGTTGATGCGGGCTGTTCTGCGTGGAGCAAACGACCTCAACCAAGGCAGGCTCTCTCGTGAGGCCTCTAAGCGTCTGCCTCTTCCCAAAGACCGCAGTGTTGTGTTGCCTGAGGAGCTCAGCTTTAGTTGCCGCTGCAGTGCGAGCTGACTTTCTCCGTGAGCAGAGTGACTTTCCAAGCGCGGTGCCAGAAGGCGTTCTAAGCAGACGATTTCCTCAGTGCAGCTGAGAGAAGGGCAATGTGGAAAACTTCCAGGGCCCGGGGGACTGGCTCGAAAGGCGTGCCTGATGCTGTTGGAGTGCCGAGGAATCGTAGGCGTCCCCTTTCAAAGCGCCGGGGTGGAGCCCTCCGCTCGGCATACACAGTAGGCCCCTCTCTCAAGGGCCTAGGGGCCTGGGTGTGGCACAGCATGCCCACAGGGGCCGGGGGTTTTCGCAGGGAGAAGGGTGCACACCCGAAGCCTCTAGGAGTCCTGAGACGGGCGGCACCGATCAAATAAAAAGCACTACGGTGACTGAGACCTCCGAGAGCTTGCTGTGTGCTCCGTTCCTGCAGGGCGGCTCAAAGGCCTTCTCGAGGCAGGCCCTCAAGGGGCCGTGCCCTGCAGTCCTACAGCCCGACAGGGTGAGCTCCCAACACGGCTCCGGAAGCACCCTGATTAGTCAGAGAACAAGTCCTTCTCGTTCCCGAGCGCTGCCTCCAGTGCCTAGAGGCCCGGCAGAAACGGCGTTATTCGGGTAGCTTCAAGGCAGCAGGAATGGAGCTTTCAAAATGGGAACCCAGGGCTTCTGCCCTCAGAGCCCCGCTTCCAGTCGACAGCGTAGTTCACCTCCTTGTGCTTTCTAGCAAGTGCACAGGGACACTAGCTACGCACCCGCGCCTTCCCTGAATCCACTTTTCTTCACAGGGTGCTCTGCATGGAGCCAACTCCCTCATCCAAGGAAACCTCTAGGTAGGCGCTATCGGGGCTCAGCCTCGACCGGAGGCCTGCCGTGTAAGAGGAAGCACTGTACTTCAGCGGCAGCAGGAGCGCAAGTTGACTTTCTCCCCTAAAAGGATGGTGCCCTCGGCTAAGGTCTCCTAGAAGGCCTGCGAGGCAGGTTCTCTTCCTAAGCGCAGCTCCGACGAGGGCAACGAGGCCGAGTTTCCTAGACAAGTAGGACGTGAGGGAAGAGTCTCCCTGTAGCTGTTGCAGGGCTGAGGAAACCTAGCTCTCTCCAGGAGGCGTGCAGTGCGTTGCCCTACCCTGGGCATACGCGGAGTGACTGGGAAGGGCTTCCGGGCCTGGATGCCGCTGAGCAGGCCCGTGGAGCCTGCCGGTAGTCAGGGGTCTTGCAGGGAACGGGGTGCGGACGCGAGGGTCCTGGGTTTCCTGGGCGGCGCACTAACCAAGAAGCAAAGAACAGAGAAGCGCGACGAAGGCCTCTTGGAAAGTGCCGCCTGCGCCCGCTTCAGCAGGGCAATAAAGCGACTTTCCTCGAGGCAAGGGGCTGACGTTGGGTCTCCAGGTAGCTATAGAGCATAGCAGCATGAGCTCCCGAGCGGGCCCTGGACGCGCCCTGTTTTCCGAGAGAGAACTCATTTTCTTCCCAGAGCCCTGCCTACCGCGACGAGAGGCAATCACAAAGGGTGTCTCTCCGTGGAGTGCAATGCCCGACCAAGGGAACTTTCCAAGTGGGAGAGGCGGCCTGTGCCTTCAGGCCCGCATTTCAAGCCAGACAGGCAGTAAACGTAACCTGGCCACAAACCACCCAAGGTACACCGTGGGCCCTCCCCTGAATCCACTTGTTGATGCGGGCTGTTCTGCGTGGAGCAAACGACCTCAACCAAGGCAGGCTCTCTCGTGAGGCCTCTAAGCGTCTGCCTCTTCCCAAAGACCGCAGTGTTGTGTTGCCTGAGGAGCTCAGCTTTAGTTGCCGCTGCAGTGCGAGCTGACTTTCTCCGTGAGCAGAGTGACTTTCCAAGCGCGGTGCCAGAAGGCGTTCTAAGCAGACGATTTCCTCAGTGCAGCTGAGAGAAGGGCAATGTGGAAAACTTCCAGGGCCCGGGGGACTGGCTCGAAAGGCGTGCCTGATGCTGTTGGAGTGCCGAGGAATCGTAGGCGTCCCCTTTCAAAGCGCCGGGGTGGAGCCCTCCGCTCGGCATACACAGTAGGCCCCTCTCTCAAGGGCCTAGGGGCCTGGGTGTGGCACAGCATGCCCACAGGGGCCGGGGGTTTTCGCAGGGAGAAGGGTGCACACCCGAAGCCTCTAGGAGTCCTGAGACGGGCGGCACCGATCAAATAAAAAGCACTACGGTGACTGAGACCTCCGAGAGCTTGCTGTGTGCTCCGTTCCTGCAGGGCGGCTCAAAGGCCTTCTCGAGGCAGGCCCTCAAGGGGCCGTGCCCTGCAGTCCTACAGCCCGACAGGGTGAGCTCCCAACACGGCTCCGGAAGCACCCTGATTAGTCAGAGAACAAGTCCTTCTCGTTCCCGAGCGCTGCCTCCAGTGCCTAGAGGCCCGGCAGAAACGGCGTTATTCGGGTAGCTTCAAGGCAGCAGGAATGGAGCTTTCAAAATGGGAACCCAGGGCTTCTGCCCTCAGAGCCCCGCTTCCAGTCGACAGCGTAGTTCACCTCCTTGTGCTTTCTAGCAAGTGCACAGGGACACTAGCTACGCACCCGCGCCTTCCCTGAATCCACTTTTCTTCACAGGGTGCTCTGCATGGAGCCAACTCCCTCATCCAAGGAAACCTCTAGGTAGGCGCTATCGGGGCTCAGCCTCGACCGGAGGCCTGCCGTGTAAGAGGAAGCACTGTACTTCAGCGGCAGCAGGAGCGCAAGTTGACTTTCTCCCCTAAAAGGATGGTGCCCTCGGCTAAGGTCTCCTAGAAGGCCTGCGAGGCAGGTTCTCTTCCTAAGCGCAGCTCCGACGAGGGCAACGAGGCCGAGTTCCTAGACAAGTAGGACGTGAGGGAAGAGTCTCCCTGTAGCTGTTGCAGGGCTGAGGAAACCTAGCTCTCTCCAGGAGGCGTGCAGTGCGTTGCCCTACCCTGGGCATACGCGGAGTGACTGGGAAGGGCTTCCGGGCCTGGATGCCGCTGAGCAGGCCCGTGGAGCCTGCCGGTAGTCAGGGGTCTTGCAGGGAACGGGGTGCGGACGCGAGGGTCCTGGGTTTCCTGGGCGGCGCACTAACCAAGAAGCAAAGAACAGAGAAGCGCGACGAAGGCCTCTTGGAAAGTGCCGCCTGCGCCCGCTTCAGCAGGGCAATAAAGCGACTTTCCTCGAGGCAAGGGGCTGACGTTGGGTCTCCAGGTAGCTATAGAGCATAGCAGCATGAGCTCCCGAGCGGGCCCTGGACGCGCCCTGTTTTCCGAGAGAGAACTCATTTTCTTCCAGAGCCCTGCCTACCGCGACGAGAGGCAATCACAAAGGGTGTCTCTCCGTGGAGTGCAATGCCCGACCAAGGGAACTTTCCAAGTGGGAGAGGCGGCCTGTGCCTTCAGGCCCGCATTTCAAGCCAGACAGGCAGTAAACGTAACCTGGCCACAAACCACCCAAGGTACACCGTGGGCCCTCCCCTGAATCCACTTGTTGATGCGGGCTGTTCTGCGTGGAGCAAACGACCTCAACCAAGGCAGGCTCTCTCGTGAGGCCTCTAAGCGTCTGCCTCTTCCCAAAGACCGCAGTGTTGTGTTGCCTGAGGAGCTCAGCTTTAGTTGCCGCTGCAGTGCGAGCTGACTTTCTCCGTGAGCAGAGTGACTTTCCAAGCGCGGTGCCAGAAGGCGTTCTAAGCAGACGATTTCCTCAGTGCAGCTGAGAGAAGGGCAATGTGGAAAACTTCCAGGGCCCGGGGGACTGGCTCGAAAGGCGTGCCTGATGCTGTTGGAGTGCCGAGGAATCGTAGGCGTCCCCTTTCAAAGCGCCGGGGTGGAGCCCTCCGCTCGGCATACACAGTAGGCCCCTCTCTCAAGGGCCTAGGGGCCTGGGTGTGGCACAGCATGCCCACAGGGGCCGGGGGTTTTCGCAGGGAGAAGGGTGCACACCCGAAGCCTCTAGGAGTCCTGAGACGGGCGGCACCGATCAAATAAAAAGCACTACGGTGACTGAGACCTCCGAGAGCTTGCTGTGTGCTCCGTTCCTGCAGGGCGGCTCAAAGGCCTTCTCGAGGCAGGCCCTCAAGGGGCCGTGCCCTGCAGTCCTACAGCCCGACAGGGTGAGCTCCCAACACGGCTCCGGAAGCACCCTGATTAGTCAGAGAACAAGTCCTTCTCGTTCCCGAGCGCTGCCTCCAGTGCCTAGAGGCCCGGCAGAAACGGCGTTATTCGGGTAGCTTCAAGGCAGCAGGAATGGAGCTTTCAAAATGGGAACCCAGGGCTTCTGCCCTCAGAGCCCCGCTTCCAGTCGACAGCGTAGTTCACCTCCTTGTGCTTTCTAGCAAGTGCACAGGGACACTAGCTACGCACCCGCGCCTTCCCTGAATCCACTTTTCTTCACAGGGTGCTCTGCATGGAGCCAACTCCCTCATCCAAGGAAACCTCTAGGTAGGCGCTATCGGGGCTCAGCCTCGACCGGAGGCCTGCCGTGTAAGAGGAAGCACTGTACTTCAGCGGCAGCAGGAGCGCAAGTTGACTTTCTCCCCTAAAAGGATGGTGCCCTCGGCTAAGGTCTCCTAGAAGGCCTGCGAGGCAGGTTCTCTTCCTAAGCGCAGCTCCGACGAGGGCAACGAGGCCGAGTTCCTAGACAAGTAGGACGTGAGGGAAGAGTCTCCCTGTAGCTGTTGCAGGGCTGAGGAAACCTAGCTCTCTCCAGGAGGCGTGCAGTGCGTTGCCCTACCCTGGGCATACGCGGAGTGACTGGGAAGGGCTTCCGGGCCTGGATGCCGCTGAGCAGGCCCGTGGAGCCTGCCGGTAGTCAGGGGTCTTGCAGGGAACGGGGTGCGGACGCGAGGGTCCTGGGTTTCCTGGGCGGCGCACTAACCAAGAAGCAAAGAACAGAGAAGCGCGACGAAGGCCTCTTGGAAAGTGCCGCCTGCGCCCGCTTCAGCAGGGCAATAAAGCGACTTTCCTCGAGGCAAGGGGCTGACGTTGGGTCTCCAGGTAGCTATAGAGCATAGCAGCATGAGCTCCCGAGCGGGCCCTGGACGCGCCCTGTTTTCCGAGAGAGAACTCATTTTCTTCCCAGAGCCCTGCCTACCGCGACGAGAGGCAATCACAAAGGGTGTCTCTCCGTGGAGTGCAATGCCCGACCAAGGGAACTTTCCAAGTGGGAGAGGCGGCCTGTGCCTTCAGGCCCGCATTTCAAGCCAGACAGGCAGTAAACGTAACCTGGCCACAAACCACCCAAGGTACACCGTGGGCCCTCCCCTGAATCCACTTGTTGATGCGGGCTGTTCTGCGTGGAGCAAACGACCTCAACCAAGGCAGGCTCTCTCGTGAGGCCTCTAAGCGTCTGCCTCTTCCCAAAGACCGCAGTGTTGTGTTGCCTGAGGAGCTCAGCTTTAGTTGCCGCTGCAGTGCGAGCTGACTTTCTCCGTGAGCAGAGTGACTTTCCAAGCGCGGTGCCAGAAGGCGTTCTAAGCAGACGATTTCCTCAGTGCAGCTGAGAGAAGGGCAATGTGGAAAACTTCCAGGGCCCGGGGGACTGGCTCGAAAGGCGTGCCTGATGCTGTTGGAGTGCCGAGGAATCGTAGGCGTCCCCTTTCAAAGCGCCGGGGTGGAGCCCTCCGCTCGGCATACACAGTAGGCCCCTCTCTCAAGGGCCTAGGGGCCTGGGTGTGGCACAGCATGCCCACAGGGGCCGGGGGTTTTCGCAGGGAGAAGGGTGCACACCCGAAGCCTCTAGGAGTCCTGAGACGGGCGGCACCGATCAAATAAAAAGCACTACGGTGACTGAGACCTCCGAGAGCTTGCTGTGTGCTCCGTTCCTGCAGGGCGGCTCAAAGGCCTTCTCGAGGCAGGCCCTCAAGGGGCCGTGCCCTGCAGTCCTACAGCCCGACAGGGTGAGCTCCCAACACGGCTCCGGAAGCACCCTGATTAGTCAGAGAACAAGTCCTTCTCGTTCCCGAGCGCTGCCTCCAGTGCCTAGAGGCCCGGCAGAAACGGCGTTATTCGGGTAGCTTCAAGGCAGCAGGAATGGAGCTTTCAAAATGGGAACCCAGGGCTTCTGCCCTCAGAGCCCCGCTTCCAGTCGACAGCGTAGTTCACCTCCTTGTGCTTTCTAGCAAGTGCACAGGGACACTAGCTACGCACCCGCGCCTTCCCTGAATCCACTTTTCTTCACAGGGTGCTCTGCATGGAGCCAACTCCCTCATCCAAGGAAACCTCTAGGTAGGCGCTATCGGGGCTCAGCCTCGACCGGAGGCCTGCCGTGTAAGAGGAAGCACTGTACTTCAGCGGCAGCAGGAGCGCAAGTTGACTTTCTCCCCTAAAAGGATGGTGCCCTCGGCTAAGGTCTCCTAGAAGGCCTGCGAGGCAGGTTCTCTTCCTAAGCGCAGCTCCGACGAGGGCAACGAGGCCGAGTTCCTAGACAAGTAGGACGTGAGGGAAGAGTCTCCCTGTAGCTGTTGCAGGGCTGAGGAAACCTAGCTCTCTCCAGGAGGCGTGCAGTGCGTTGCCCTACCCTGGGCATACGCGGAGTGACTGGGAAGGGCTTCCGGGCCTGGATGCCGCTGAGCAGGCCCGTGGAGCCTGCCGGTAGTCAGGGGTCTTGCAGGGAACGGGGTGCGGACGCGAGGGTCCTGGGTTTCCTGGGCGGCGCACTAACCAAGAAGCAAAGAACAGAGAAGCGCGACGAAGGCCTCTTGGAAAGTGCCGCCTGCGCCCGCTTCAGCAGGGCAATAAAGCGACTTTCCTCGAGGCAAGGGGCTGACGTTGGGTCTCCAGGTAGCTATAGAGCATAGCAGCATGAGCTCCCGAGCGGGCCCTGGACGCGCCCTGTTTTCCGAGAGAGAACTCATTTTCTTCCCAGAGCCCTGCCTACCGCGACGAGAGGCAATCACAAAGGGTGTCTCTCCGTGGAGTGCAATGCCCGACCAAGGGAACTTTCCAAGTGGGAGAGGCGGCCTGTGCCTTCAGGCCCGCATTTCAAGCCAGACAGGCAGTAAACGTAACCTGGCCACAAACCACCCAAGGTACACCGTGGGCCCTCCCCTGAATCCACTTGTTGATGCGGGCTGTTCTGCGTGGAGCAAACGACCTCAACCAAGGCAGGCTCTCTCGTGAGGCCTCTAAGCGTCTGCCTCTTCCCAAAGACCGCAGTGTTGTGTTGCCTGAGGAGCTCAGCTTTAGTTGCCGCTGCAGTGCGAGCTGACTTTCTCCGTGAGCAGAGTGACTTTCCAAGCGCGGTGCCAGAAGGCGTTCTAAGCAGACGATTTCCTCAGTGCAGCTGAGAGAAGGGCAATGTGGAAAACTTCCAGGGCCCGGGGGACTGGCTCGAAAGGCGTGCCTGATGCTGTTGGAGTGCCGAGGAATCGTAGGCGTCCCCTTTCAAAGCGCCGGGGTGGAGCCCTCCGCTCGGCATACACAGTAGGCCCCTCTCTCAAGGGCCTAGGGGCCTGGGTGTGGCACAGCATGCCCACAGGGGCCGGGGGTTTTCGCAGGGAGAAGGGTGCACACCCGAAGCCTCTAGGAGTCCTGAGACGGGCGGCACCGATCAAATAAAAAGCACTACGGTGACTGAGACCTCCGAGAGCTTGCTGTGTGCTCCGTTCCTGCAGGGCGGCTCAAAGGCCTTCTCGAGGCAGGCCCTCAAGGGGCCGTGCCCTGCAGTCCTACAGCCCGACAGGGTGAGCTCCCAACACGGCTCCGGAAGCACCCTGATTAGTCAGAGAACAAGTCCTTCTCGTTCCCGAGCGCTGCCTCCAGTGCCTAGAGGCCCGGCAGAAACGGCGTTATTCGGGTAGCTTCAAGGCAGCAGGAATGGAGCTTTCAAAATGGGAACCCAGGGCTTCTGCCCTCAGAGCCCCGCTTCCAGTCGACAGCGTAGTTCACCTCCTTGTGCTTTCTAGCAAGTGCACAGGGACACTAGCTACGCACCCGCGCCTTCCCTGAATCCACTTTTCTTCACAGGGTGCTCTGCATGGAGCCAACTCCCTCATCCAAGGAAACCTCTAGGTAGGCGCTATCGGGGCTCAGCCTCGACCGGAGGCCTGCCGTGTAAGAGGAAGCACTGTACTTCAGCGGCAGCAGGAGCGCAAGTTGACTTTCTCCCCTAAAAGGATGGTGCCCTCGGCTAAGGTCTCCTAGAAGGCCTGCGAGGCAGGTTCTCTTCCTAAGCGCAGCTCCGACGAGGGCAACGAGGCCGAGTTCCTAGACAAGTAGGACGTGAGGGAAGAGTCTCCCTGTAGCTGTTGCAGGGCTGAGGAAACCTAGCTCTCTCCAGGAGGCGTGCAGTGCGTTGCCCTACCCTGGGCATACGCGGAGTGACTGGGAAGGGCTTCCGGGCCTGGATGCCGCTGAGCAGGCCCGTGGAGCCTGCCGGTAGTCAGGGGTCTTGCAGGGAACGGGGTGCGGACGCGAGGGTCCTGGGTTTCCTGGGCGGCGCACTAACCAAGAAGCAAAGAACAGAGAAGCGCGACGAAGGCCTCTTGGAAAGTGCCGCCTGCGCCCGCTTCAGCAGGGCAATAAAGCGACTTTCCTCGAGGCAAGGGGCTGACGTTGGGTCTCCAGGTAGCTATAGAGCATAGCAGCATGAGCTCCCGAGCGGGCCCTGGACGCGCCCTGTTTTCCGAGAGAGAACTCATTTTCTTCCCAGAGCCCTGCCTACCGCGACGAGAGGCAATCACAAAGGGTGTCTCTCCGTGGAGTGCAATGCCCGACCAAGGGAACTTTCCAAGTGGGAGAGGCGGCCTGTGCCTTCAGGCCCGCATTTCAAGCCAGACAGGCAGTAAACGTAACCTGGCCACAAACCACCCAAGGTACACCGTGGGCCCTCCCCTGAATCCACTTGTTGATGCGGGCTGTTCTGCGTGGAGCAAACGACCTCAACCAAGGCAGGCTCTCTCGTGAGGCCTCTAAGCGTCTGCCTCTTCCCAAAGACCGCAGTGTTGTGTTGCCTGAGGAGCTCAGCTTTAGTTGCCGCTGCAGTGCGAGCTGACTTTCTCCGTGAGCAGAGTGACTTTCCAAGCGCGGTGCCAGAAGGCGTTCTAAGCAGACGATTTCCTCAGTGCAGCTGAGAGAAGGGCAATGTGGAAAACTTCCAGGGCCCGGGGGACTGGCTCGAAAGGCGTGCCTGATGCTGTTGGAGTGCCGAGGAATCGTAGGCGTCCCCTTTCAAAGCGCCGGGGTGGAGCCCTCCGCTCGGCATACACAGTAGGCCCCTCTCTCAAGGGCCTAGGGGCCTGGGTGTGGCACAGCATGCCCACAGGGGCCGGGGGTTTTCGCAGGGAGAAGGGTGCACACCCGAAGCCTCTAGGAGTCCTGAGACGGGCGGCACCGATCAAATAAAAAGCACTACGGTGACTGAGACCTCCGAGAGCTTGCTGTGTGCTCCGTTCCTGCAGGGCGGCTCAAAGGCCTTCTCGAGGCAGGCCCTCAAGGGGCCGTGCCCTGCAGTCCTACAGCCCGACAGGGTGAGCTCCCAACACGGCTCCGGAAGCACCCTGATTAGTCAGAGAACAAGTCCTTCTCGTTCCCGAGCGCTGCCTCCAGTGCCTAGAGGCCCGGCAGAAACGGCGTTATTCGGGTAGCTTCAAGGCAGCAGGAATGGAGCTTTCAAAATGGGAACCCAGGGCTTCTGCCCTCAGAGCCCCGCTTCCAGTCGACAGCGTAGTTCACCTCCTTGTGCTTTCTAGCAAGTGCACAGGGACACTAGCTACGCACCCGCGCCTTCCCTGAATCCACTTTTCTTCACAGGGTGCTCTGCATGGAGCCAACTCCCTCATCCAAGGAAACCTCTAGGTAGGCGCTATCGGGGCTCAGCCTCGACCGGAGGCCTGCCGTGTAAGAGGAAGCACTGTACTTCAGCGGCAGCAGGAGCGCAAGTTGACTTTCTCCCCTAAAAGGATGGTGCCCTCAGCTAAGGTCTCCTAGAAGGCCTGCGAGGCAGGTTCTCTTCCTAAGCGCAGCTCCGACGAGGGCAACGAGGCCGAGTTCCTAGACAAGTAGGACGTGAGGGAAGAGTCTCCCTGTAGCTGTTGCAGGGCTGAGGAAACCTAGCTCTCTCCAGGAGGCGTGCAGTGCGTTGCCCTACCCTGGGCATACGCGGAGTGACTGGGAAGGGCTTCCGGGCCTGGATGCCGCTGAGCAGGCCCGTGGAGCCTGCCGGTAGTCAGGGGTCTTGCAGGGAACGGGGTGCGGACGCGAGGGTCCTGGGTTTCCTGGGCGGCGCACTAACCAAGAAGCAAAGAACAGAGAAGCGCGACGAAGGCCTCTTGGAAAGTGCCGCCTGCGCCCGCTTCAGCAGGGCAATAAAGCGACTTTCCTCGAGGCAAGGGGCTGACGTTGGGTCTCCAGGTAGCTATAGAGCATAGCAGCATGAGCTCCCGAGCGGGCCCTGGACGCGCCCTGTTTTCCGAGAGAGAACTCATTTTCTTCCCAGAGCCCTGCCTACCGCGACGAGAGGCAATCACAAAGGGTGTCTCTCCGTGGAGTGCAATGCCCGACCAAGGGAACTTTCCAAGTGGGAGAGGCGGCCTGTGCCTTCAGGCCCGCATTTCAAGCCAGACAGGCAGTAAACGTAACCTGGCCACAAACCACCCAAGGTACACCGTGGGCCCTCCCCTGAATCCACTTGTTGATGCGGGCTGTTCTGCGTGGAGCAAACGACCTCAACCAAGGCAGGCTCTCTCGTGAGGCCTCTAAGCGTCTGCCTCTTCCCAAAGACCGCAGTGTTGTGTTGCCTGAGGAGCTCAGCTTTAGTTGCCGCTGCAGTGCGAGCTGACTTTCTCCGTGAGCAGAGTGACTTTCCAAGCGCGGTGCCAGAAGGCGTTCTAAGCAGACGATTTCCTCAGTGCAGCTGAGAGAAGGGCAATGTGGAAAACTTCCAGGGCCCGGGGGACTGGCTCGAAAGGCGTGCCTGATGCTGTTGGAGTGCCGAGGAATCGTAGGCGTCCCCTTTCAAAGCGCCGGGGTGGAGCCCTCCGCTCGGCATACACAGTAGGCCCCTCTCTCAAGGGCCTAGGGGCCTGGGTGTGGCACAGCATGCCCACAGGGGCCGGGGGTTTTCGCAGGGAGAAGGGTGCACACCCGAAGCCTCTAGGAGTCCTGAGACGGGCGGCACCGATCAAATAAAAAGCACTACGGTGACTGAGACCTCCGAGAGCTTGCTGTGTGCTCCGTTCCTGCAGGGCGGCTCAAAGGCCTTCTCGAGGCAGGCCCTCAAGGGGCCGTGCCCTGCAGTCCTACAGCCCGACAGGGTGAGCTCCCAACACGGCTCCGGAAGCACCCTGATTAGTCAGAGAACAAGTCCTTCTCGTTCCCGAGCGCTGCCTCCAGTGCCTAGAGGCCCGGCAGAAACGGCGTTATTCGGGTAGCTTCAAGGCAGCAGGAATGGAGCTTTCAAAATGGGAACCCAGGGCTTCTGCCCTCAGAGCCCCGCTTCCAGTCGACAGCGTAGTTCACCTCCTTGTGCTTTCTAGCAAGTGCACAGGGACACTAGCTACGCACCCGCGCCTTCCCTGAATCCACTTTTCTTCACAGGGTGCTCTGCATGGAGCCAACTCCCTCATCCAAGGAAACCTCTAGGTAGGCGCTATCGGGGCTCAGCCTCGACCGGAGGCCTGCCGTGTAAGAGGAAGCACTGTACTTCAGCGGCAGCAGGAGCGCAAGTTGACTTTCTCCCCTAAAAGGATGGTGCCCTCGGCTAAGGTCTCCTAGAAGGCCTGCGAGGCAGGTTCTCTTCCTAAGCGCAGCTCCGACGAGGGCAACGAGGCCGAGTTCCTAGACAAGTAGGACGTGAGGGAAGAGTCTCCCTGTAGCTGTTGCAGGGCTGAGGAAACCTAGCTCTCTCCAGGAGGCGTGCAGTGCGTTGCCCTACCCTGGGCATACGCGGAGTGACTGGGAAGGGCTTCCGGGCCTGGATGCCGCTGAGCAGGCCCGTGGAGCCTGCCGGTAGTCAGGGGTCTTGCAGGGAACGGGGTGCGGACGCGAGGGTCCTGGGTTTCCTGGGCGGCGCACTAACCAAGAAGCAAAGAACAGAGAAGCGCGACGAAGGCCTCTTGGAAAGTGCCGCCTGCGCCCGCTTCAGCAGGGCAATAAAGCGACTTTCCTCGAGGCAAGGGGCTGACGTTGGGTCTCCAGGTAGCTATAGAGCATAGCAGCATGAGCTCCCGAGCGGGCCCTGGACGCGCCCTGTTTTCCGAGAGAGAACTCATTTTCTTCCCAGAGCCCTGCCTACCGCGACGAGAGGCAATCACAAAGGGTGTCTCTCCGTGGAGTGCAATGCCCGACCAAGGGAACTTTCCAAGTGGGAGAGGCGGCCTGTGCCTTCAGGCCCGCATTTCAAGCCAGACAGGCAGTAAACGTAACCTGGCCACAAACCACCCAAGGTACACCGTGGGCCCTCCCCTGAATCCACTTGTTGATGCGGGCTGTTCTGCGTGGAGCAAACGACCTCAACCAAGGCAGGCTCTCTCGTGAGGCCTCTAAGCGTCTGCCTCTTCCCAAAGACCGCAGTGTTGTGTTGCCTGAGGAGCTCAGCTTTAGTTGCCGCTGCAGTGCGAGCTGACTTTCTCCGTGAGCAGAGTGACTTTCCAAGCGCGGTGCCAGAAGGCGTTCTAAGCAGACGATTTCCTCAGTGCAGCTGAGAGAAGGGCAATGTGGAAAACTTCCAGGGCCCGGGGGACTGGCTCGAAAGGCGTGCCTGATGCTGTTGGAGTGCCGAGGAATCGTAGGCGTCCCCTTTCAAAGCGCCGGGGTGGAGCCCTCCGCTCGGCATACACAGTAGGCCCCTCTCTCAAGGGCCTAGGGGCCTGGGTGTGGCACAGCATGCCCACAGGGGCCGGGGGTTTTCGCAGGGAGAAGGGTGCACACCCGAAGCCTCTAGGAGTCCTGAGACGGGCGGCACCGATCAAATAAAAAGCACTACGGTGACTGAGACCTCCGAGAGCTTGCTGTGTGCTCCGTTCCTGCAGGGCGGCTCAAAGGCCTTCTCGAGGCAGGCCCTCAAGGGGCCGTGCCCTGCAGTCCTACAGCCCGACAGGGTGAGCTCCCAACACGGCTCCGGAAGCACCCTGATTAGTCAGAGAACAAGTCCTTCTCGTTCCCGAGCGCTGCCTCCAGTGCCTAGAGGCCCGGCAGAAACGGCGTTATTCGGGTAGCTTCAAGGCAGCAGGAATGGAGCTTTCAAAATGGGAACCCAGGGCTTCTGCCCTCAGAGCCCCGCTTCCAGTCGACAGCGTAGTTCACCTCCTTGTGCTTTCTAGCAAGTGCACAGGGACACTAGCTACGCACCCGCGCCTTCCCTGAATCCACTTTTCTTCACAGGGTGCTCTGCATGGAGCCAACTCCCTCATCCAAGGAAACCTCTAGGTAGGCGCTATCGGGGCTCAGCCTCGACCGGAGGCCTGCCGTGTAAGAGGAAGCACTGTACTTCAGCGGCAGCAGGAGCGCAAGTTGACTTTCTCCCCTAAAAGGATGGTGCCCTCGGCTAAGGTCTCCTAGAAGGCCTGCGAGGCAGGTTCTCTTCCTAAGCGCAGCTCCGACGAGGGCAACGAGGCCGAGTTCCTAGACAAGTAGGACGTGAGGGAAGAGTCTCCCTGTAGCTGTTGCAGGGCTGAGGAAACCTAGCTCTCTCCAGGAGGCGTGCAGTGCGTTTGCCCTACCCTGGGCATACGCGGAGTGACTGGGAAGGGCTTCCGGGCCTGGATGCCGCTGAGCAGGCCCGTGGAGCCTGCCGGTAGTCAGGGGTCTTGCAGGGAACGGGGGTGCGGACGCGAGGGTCCTGGGTTTCCTGGGCGGCGCACTAACCAAGAAGCAAAGAACAGAGAAGCGCGACGAAGGCCTCTTGGAAAGTGCCGCCTGCGCCCGCTTCAGCAGGGCAATAAAGCGACTTTCCTCGAGGCAAGGGGCTGACGTTGGGTCTCCAGGTAGCTATAGAGCATAGCAGCATGAGCTCCCGAGCGGGCCCTGGACGCGCCCTGTTTTCCGAGAGAGAACTCATTTTCTTCCCAGAGCCCTGCCTACCGCGACGAGAGGCAATCACAAAGGGTGTCTCTCCGTGGAGTGCAATGCCCGACCAAGGGAACTTTCCAAGTGGGAGAGGCGGCCTGTGCCTTCAGGCCCGCATTTCAAGCCAGACAGGCAGTAAACGTAACCTGGCCACAAACCACCCAAGGTACACCGTGGGCCCTCCCCTGAATCCACTTGTTGATGCGGGCTGTTCTGCGTGGAGCAAACGACCTCAACCAAGGCAGGCTCTCTCGTGAGGCCTCTAAGCGTCTGCCTCTTCCCAAAGACCGCAGTGTTGTGTTGCCTGAGGAGCTCAGCTTTAGTTGCCGCTGCAGTGCGAGCTGACTTTCTCCGTGAGCAGAGTGACTTTCCAAGCGCGGTGCCAGAAGGCGTTCTAAGCAGACGATTTCCTCAGTGCAGCTGAGAGAAGGGCAATGTGGAAAACTTCCAGGGCCCGGGGGACTGGCTCGAAAGGCGTGCCTGATGCTGTTGGAGTGCCGAGGAATCGTAGGCGTCCCCTTTCAAAGCGCCGGGGTGGAGCCCTCCGCTCGGCATACACAGTAGGCCCCTCTCTCAAGGGCCTAGGGGCCTGGGTGTGGCACAGCATGCCCACAGGGGCCGGGGGTTTTCGCAGGGAGAAGGGTGCACACCCGAAGCCTCTAGGAGTCCTGAGACGGGCGGCACCGATCAAATAAAAAGCACTACGGTGACTGAGACCTCCGAGAGCTTGCTGTGTGCTCCGTTCCTGCAGGGCGGCTCAAAGGCCTTCTCGAGGCAGGCCCTCAAGGGGCCGTGCCCTGCAGTCCTACAGCCCGACAGGGTGAGCTCCCAACACGGCTCCGGAAGCACCCTGATTAGTCAGAGAACAAGTCCTTCTCGTTCCCGAGCGCTGCCTCCAGTGCCTAGAGGCCCGGCAGAAACGGCGTTATTCGGGTAGCTTCAAGGCAGCAGGAATGGAGCTTTCAAAATGGGAACCCAGGGCTTCTGCCCTCAGAGCCCCGCTTCCAGTCGACAGCGTAGTTCACCTCCTTGTGCTTTCTAGCAAGTGCACAGGGACACTAGCTACGCACCCGCGCCTTCCCTGAATCCACTTTTCTTCACAGGGTGCTCTGCATGGAGCCAACTCCCTCATCCAAGGAAACCTCTAGGTAGGCGCTATCGGGGCTCAGCCTCGACCGGAGGCCTGCCGTGTAAGAGGAAGCACTGTACTTCAGCGGCAGCAGGAGCGCAAGTTGACTTTCTCCCCTAAAAGGATGGTGCCCTCGGCTAAGGTCTCCTAGAAGGCCTGCGAGGCAGGTTCTCTTCCTAAGCGCAGCTCCGACGAGGGCAACGAGGCCGAGTTCCTAGACAAGTAGGACGTGAGGGAAGAGTCTCCCTGTAGCTGTTGCAGGGCTGAGGAAAACCTAGCTCTCTCCAGGAGGCGTGCAGTGCGTTGCCCTACCCTGGGCATACGCGGAGTGACTGGGAAGGGCTTCCGGGCCTGGATGCCGCTGAGCAGGCCCGTGGAGCCTGCCGGTAGTCAGGGGTCTTGCAGGGAACGGGGTGCGGACGCGAGGGTCCTGGGTTTCCTGGGCGGCGCACTAACCAAGAAGCAAAGAACAGAGAAGCGCGACGAAGGCCTCTTGGAAAGTGCCGCCTGCGCCCGCTTCAGCAGGGCAATAAAGCGACTTTCCTCGAGGCAAGGGGCTGACGTTGGGTCTCCAGGTAGCTATAGAGCATAGCAGCATGAGCTCCCGAGCGGGCCCTGGACGCGCCCTGTTTTCCGAGAGAGAACTCATTTTCTTCCCAGAGCCCTGCCTACCGCGACGAGAGGCAATCACAAAGGGTGTCTCTCCGTGGAGTGCAATGCCCGACCAAGGGAACTTTCCAAGTGGGAGAGGCGGCCTGTGCCTTCAGGCCCGCATTTCAAGCCAGACAGGCAGTAAACGTAACCTGGCCACAAACCACCCAAGGTACACCGTGGGCCCTCCCCTGAATCCACTTGTTGATGCGGGCTGTTCTGCGTGGAGCAAACGACCTCAACCAAGGCAGGCTCTCTCGTGAGGCCTCTAAGCGTCTGCCTCTTCCCAAAGACCGCAGTGTTGTGTTGCCTGAGGAGCTCAGCTTTAGTTGCCGCTGCAGTGCGAGCTGACTTTCTCCGTGAGCAGAGTGACTTTCCAAGCGCGGTGCCAGAAGGCGTTCTAAGCAGACGATTTCCTCAGTGCAGCTGAGAGAAGGGCAATGTGGAAAACTTCCAGGGCCCGGGGGACTGGCTCGAAAGGCGTGCCTGATGCTGTTGGAGTGCCGAGGAATCGTAGGCGTCCCCTTTCAAAGCGCCGGGGTGGAGCCCTCCGCTCGGCATACACAGTAGGCCCCTCTCTCAAGGGCCTAGGGGCCTGGGTGTGGCACAGCATGCCCACAGGGGCCGGGGGTTTTCGCAGGGAGAAGGGTGCACACCCGAAGCCTCTAGGAGTCCTGAGACGGGCGGCACCGATCAAATAAAAAGCACTACGGTGACTGAGACCTCCGAGAGCTTGCTGTGTGCTCCGTTCCTGCAGGGCGGCTCAAAGGCCTTCTCGAGGCAGGCCCTCAAGGGGCCGTGCCCTGCAGTCCTACAGCCCGACAGGGTGAGCTCCCAACACGGCTCCGGAAGCACCCTGATTAGTCAGAGAACAAGTCCTTCTCGTTCCCGAGCGCTGCCTCCAGTGCCTAGAGGCCCGGCAGAAACGGCGTTATTCGGGTAGCTTCAAGGCAGCAGGAATGGAGCTTTCAAAATGGGAACCCAGGGCTTCTGCCCTCAGAGCCCCGCTTCCAGTCGACAGCGTAGTTCACCTCCTTGTGCTTTCTAGCAAGTGCACAGGGACACTAGCTACGCACCCGCGCCTTCCCTGAATCCACTTTTCTTCACAGGGTGCTCTGCATGGAGCCAACTCCCTCATCCAAGGAAACCTCTAGGTAGGCGCTATCGGGGCTCAGCCTCGACCGGAGGCCTGCCGTGTAAGAGGAAGCACTGTACTTCAGCGGCAGCAGGAGCGCAAGTTGACTTTCTCCCCTAAAAGGATGGTGCCCTCGGCTAAGGTCTCCTAGAAGGCCTGCGAGGCAGGTTCTCTTCCTAAGCGCAGCTCCGACGAGGGCAACGAGGCCGAGTTCCTAGACAAGTAGGACGTGAGGGAAGAGTCTCCCTGTAGCTGTTGCAGGGCTGAGGAAACCTAGCTCTCTCCAGGAGGCGTGCAGTGCGTTGCCCTACCCTGGGCATACGCGGAGTGACTGGGAAGGGCTTCCGGGCCTGGATGCCGCTGAGCAGGCCCGTGGAGCCTGCCGGTAGTCAGGGGTCTTGCAGGGAACGGGGTGCGGACGCGAGGGTCCTGGGTTTCCTGGGCGGCGCACTAACCAAGAAGCAAAGAACAGAGAAGCGCGACGAAGGCCTCTTGGAAAGTGCCGCCTGCGCCCGCTTCAGCAGGGCAATAAAGCGACTTTCCTCGAGGCAAGGGGCTGACGTTGGGTCTCCAGGTAGCTATAGAGCATAGCAGCATGAGCTCCCGAGCGGGCCCTGGACGCGCCCTGTTTTCCGAGAGAGAACTCATTTTCTTCCCAGAGCCCTGCCTACCGCGACGAGAGGCAATCACAAAGGGTGTCTCTCCGTGGAGTGCAATGCCCGACCAAGGGAACTTTCCAAGTGGGAGAGGCGGCCTGTGCCTTCAGGCCCGCATTTCAAGCCAGACAGGCAGTAAACGTAACCTGGCCACAAAACCACCCAAGGTACACCGTGGGCCCTCCCCTGAATCCACTTGTTGATGCGGGCTGTTCTGCGTGGAGCAAACGACCTCAACCAAGGCAGGCTCTCTCGTGAGGCCTCTAAGCGTCTGCCTCTTCCCAAAGACCGCAGTGTTGTGTTGCCTGAGGAGCTCAGCTTTAGTTGCCGCTGCAGTGCGAGCTGACTTTCTCCGTGAGCAGAGTGACTTTCCAAGCGCGGTGCCAGAAGGCGTTCTAAGCAGACGATTTCCTCAGTGCAGCTGAGAGAAGGGCAATGTGGAAAACTTCCAGGGCCCGGGGGACTGGCTCGAAAGGCGTGCCTGATGCTGTTGGAGTGCCGAGGAATCGTAGGCGTCCCCTTTCAAAGCGCCGGGGTGGAGCCCTCCGCTCGGCATACACAGTAGGCCCCTCTCTCAAGGGCCTAGGGGCCTGGGTGTGGCACAGCATGCCCACAGGGGCCGGGGGTTTTCGCAGGGAGAAGGGTGCACACCCGAAGCCTCTAGGAGTCCTGAGACGGGCGGCACCGATCAAATAAAAAGCACTACGGTGACTGAGACCTCCGAGAGCTTGCTGTGTGCTCCGTTCCTGCAGGGCGGCTCAAAGGCCTTCTCGAGGCAGGCCCTCAAGGGGCCGTGCCCTGCAGTCCTACAGCCCGACAGGGTGAGCTCCCAACACGGCTCCGGAAGCACCCTGATTAGTCAGAGAACAAGTCCTTCTCGTTCCCGAGCGCTGCCTCCAGTGCCTAGAGGCCCGGCAGAAACGGCGTTATTCGGGTAGCTTCAAGGCAGCAGGAATGGAGCTTTCAAAATGGGAACCCAGGGCTTCTGCCCTCAGAGCCCCGCTTCCAGTCGACAGCGTAGTTCACCTCCTTGTGCTTTCTAGCAAGTGCACAGGGACACTAGCTACGCACCCGCGCCTTCCCTGAATCCACTTTTCTTCACAGGGTGCTCTGCATGGAGCCAACTCCCTCATCCAAGGAAACCTCTAGGTAGGCGCTATCGGGGCTCAGCCTCGACCGGAGGCCTGCCGTGTAAGAGGAAGCACTGTACTTCAGCGGCAGCAGGAGCGCAAGTTGACTTTCTCCCCTAAAAGGATGGTGCCCTCGGCTAAGGTCTCCTAGAAGGCCTGCGAGGCAGGTTCTCTTCCTAAGCGCAGCTCCGACGAGGGCAACGAGGCCGAGTTCCTAGACAAGTAGGACGTGAGGGAAGAGTCTCCCTGTAGCTGTTGCAGGGCTGAGGAAACCTAGCTCTCTCCAGGAGGCGTGCAGTGCGTTGCCCTACCCTGGGCATACGCGGAGTGACTGGGAAGGGCTTCCGGGCCTGGATGCCGCTGAGCAGGCCCGTGGAGCCTGCCGGTAGTCAGGGGTCTTGCAGGGAACGGGGTGCGGACGCGAGGGTCCTGGGTTTCCTGGGCGGCGCACTAACCAAGAAGCAAAGAACAGAGAAGCGCGACGAAGGCCTCTTGGAAAGTGCCGCCTGCGCCCGCTTCAGCAGGGCAATAAAGCGACTTTCCTCGAGGCAAGGGGCTGACGTTGGGTCTCCAGGTAGCTATAGAGCATAGCAGCATGAGCTCCCGAGCGGGCCCTGGACGCGCCCTGTTTTCCGAGAGAGAACTCATTTTCTTCCCAGAGCCCTGCCTACCGCGACGAGAGGCAATCACAAAGGGTGTCTCTCCGTGGAGTGCAATGCCCGACCAAGGGAACTTTCCAAGTGGGAGAGGCGGCCTGTGCCTTCAGGCCCGCATTTCAAGCCAGACAGGCAGTAAACGTAACCTGGCCACAAACCACCCAAGGTACACCGTGGGCCCTCCCCTGAATCCACTTGTTGATGCGGGCTGTTCTGCGTGGAGCAAACGACCTCAACCAAGGCAGGCTCTCTCGTGAGGCCTCTAAGCGTCTGCCTCTTCCCAAAGACCGCAGTGTTGTGTTGCCTGAGGAGCTCAGCTTTAGTTGCCGCTGCAGTGCGAGCTGACTTTCTCCGTGAGCAGAGTGACTTTCCAAGCGCGGTGCCAGAAGGCGTTCTAAGCAGACGATTTCCTCAGTGCAG
>NW_027671485.1:0-24000 GCF_964165515.1 Mesoplodon bidens | reverse complement strand
CCCGTATTTTTAACAAAGAAAGAAAGAAAGCAAAAGAAGCAGAACACTAATGTGCCTGAAATATGCCTCTTGAAACTGTCGTTTTGAAATATGGACGTCTTTTGAATTTTTTGGTCGGTATATGACCCCAGGATTTGTTTTCAGGGCAGGTGTCATTTACAGGCCTGTAATGATTTTGAATATCCACTGACCATTAGCGCTGGGATTAAAGCTGCTGTTGTGTGAAACGGCCACAAGGTGGCAGCAGTTCTCCCTTACCAAATCTGGTTACTAGGGCAGCAGAGCCTCAATGGAAGAAGCTTTCTAGATTGGAATGTAGAACGGAATGTGCCAGGAGAAAGCCCCTCAAGTTTGTCTCACTACTTCTTGTTCGTGTTTTTAATTTAATTTTTTATTTTTTATTACAGCAAGTTTGAGTACAACGTTTAGCTTGTTGTTGGTGTGCAAGAGGTGGTTCTTTTACACATATACATATGTCTGTTCTTCCTGGGATCCATTTCCCATGTACGTTATGACAGAATGTTGAGTAGTCTTCTCTTGGTACTCCGTAGGTCTTTGGTGATTATATACGTCTACTGTGTTTGTATATGTCTGTTAACCCCAATATCGTAATGAATTCAATCCTCACACCTTTCCTTTGGTGAACCATAAGTTTGTTTAATGAATCTGTGATTGCCCTTCTCCGTGGAAATATCTGCCCTGGTATCAATTTATAGGTAACACCTATATGTGATATGACATGATATGTGTCTTTCACTTTCTGACTTACTCCAAGTCACGTGATTACCTCTAGACTCATCTACGGTGCTGCAAATGGCATTGTGTCCTTTTTTTCCTTGGCCAATATTCTGTCTTAGCGAGGTCTATTTTCTGCAATGTGATTCCCTGAGGGCTGAGGATTAGCTGACCTGGGCAGCCTGACCCTGCCGGCAAGCCCTCCCCAGGTGTGCCTGGGTTGAGGTCAATATAAACAGCACTCCAGGCAGCAATAGCCCCTGCAGCTGTGCCTGACTCCATATTCTCTGCACCATCAGCAGTCTCGGGGCTGTGCTGGTGGGAGGGTGTGAGGGTCCACGGCTTTGTGGGTGGCCAGGTGTGAGTGGGGCTCTGCTGGATTTTCGGCAGGAGTTGCCTGGCTGCCACCTGTAAAGAAGAGGATGTGTCACACATAACTTCCACTGGAATATCTCTCCGGGCTGAGGTGAGGAAGGAAAGAAAGGAATGGGGGCCGGGACAGGAGGGGTATCTCAGGCAGGGCAATGGAAAGCTTCCAGAAGAGCGCCCGTGGCCAGGACCATCCTGGCTGACCTGCAGGCACCAAGTTGGCCTGCGTGCTGTCGCTCGTGTGGCTCCACGGCCCTTCCTCTAGGCTTTCAAGCCCTTGTACATATTCAGGTGTTTCACCTGGGAAGGGTGGGAACAGTTCAGCCGGAGCTGGCCTGAGGCTCAGCTCACGTTTACTCACAGAGGCCTCGGCACGGTCCCCCAGCTTTGCAATAAGGAAGCTCCTTGCATGGGCGGGCGGGGCTGCTGGCTGTATGGGAGATGATTCCCCACCTCTGACCAATTTCAGAATTGTTTACCACTGCAGCAAGTGCCTTGGTAGTGTTTTCCTCTGTATAACTGTTAGGTTCAGTTTTTTTTCTTTTTTGGTTCAAGTTAGATTTTATTCCTCTTTTATGTATTTATGGATATAAGCATGGAAATAATTCATCCTTATAAATACATCAGTGTGAATGGAAGAACATTTTTTTCTGTTTTATTTTTACATTTTATTTTTAAAAATTTGAAATTTAATTTTATTTATTTTTTTATACAGTAGGTTATTATTAGTTATCTATTTTATGCATAAACATGTATACAGGTCAATCCCAATCTCCCAACTCATCCCACCACCACCACCCCATGGCTTCCCCCACTTTGTGTCCATACGTTTGTCCTCTACCTCTGTGTCTCTATTTCTGCCCTGCAAACCAGTTCATCTGTACCATTTTCCTAGGTTCCTCATATAGGCCTTAATATACAATATTTGTTTTTCTCTTTCTGACTTACTTCACTCTGCATGACAGTCTCTAGATCCATCAACTTCTCTACAAATGACCGTTTCATTCCTTTTTATGGCTGAGTAATATTCCTTTTTATATATGTACCACATCTTTATCCATTCGTCTGTCTGTGGCCATGTAGGTTGCTTCCATTACCTGGCTATTGTAAATAGTGCTGCAATGAACATTGTGGTGAATGTGTCTTTGTGATTTATGGTTTTCTCTGGGTATATGCCCAGAAGTGGGATTGCTGGATCCTATGGTAATTCTCTTTTTCGTTTTTTAAAGGAACCTCCATACTGTTCTCCATAGTGACTGTATCAATTTACATTCCCACCAATAGCGGAAGAGGGTTCCTTTTGTCCACACCCTCCCCAGAATTTGTTGTTTGTAGATTATCTGATGATGCCGATTCTAACAGGTGTGAGGTCTTACCTCATTGTAGTTTTGATTTGCATTTCTCTAATAATTAGTGATGTTGAGCAGCGTTTCATGTGCGTCTTGGCCATCTCTGTGTCTTCTTTGAAGAAACGTCTCTTTAGATCTTCTGCCCATTTTTGTATTGGGTGGTTTGTTTTATTAATATTAAGCTGCATGAGCTGTTTATATATATTGGAGATTAAACCTTTGTCCATTGATTCGTTTGTGAACTTTTTGGCCCATTCTGAGGGTTGCCTTTTTCCATTCCCGTATTTTTAACAAAGAAAGAAAGAAAGCAAAAGAAGCAGAACACTAATGTGCGTGAAATATGCCTCTTGAAACTGTCGTTTTGAAATATGGACGTCTTTTGAATTTTTTGGTCGGTATATGACCCCAGGATTTGTTTTCAGGGCAGGTGTCATTTACAGGCCTGTAATGATTTTGAATATCCACTGACCATTAGCGCTGGGATTAAAGCTGCTGTTGTGTGAAACGGCCACAAGGTGGCAGCAGTTCTCCCTTACCAAATCTGGTTACTAGGGCAGCAGAGCCTCAATGGAAGAAGCATTCTTGATTGGAATGTAGAACGGGATGTGCCAGGAGAAAGCCCCTCAAGTTTGTCTCACTACTTCTTGTTCGTGTTTTTAATTTAATTTTTTATTTTTTATTACAGCAAGTTTGAGTACAACGTTTAGCTTGTTGTTGGTGTGCAAGAGGTGGTTCTTTTACACATATACATATGTCTGTTCTTCCTGGGAACCATTTCCCATGTACGTTATGACAGAATGTTGAGTAGTCTTCTCTTGGTACTCCGTAGGTCTTTGGTGATTATATACGACTACTGTGTTTGTATATGTCTGTTAACCCCAATATCGTAATGAATTCAATCCTCACAACTTTCCTTTGGTGAACCATAAGTTTGTTTAATGAATCTGTGATTGCCCTTCTCCGTGGAAATATCTGCCCTGGTATCAATTTATAGGTAACACCTATAAGTGATATGATATGATATGTGTCTTTCACTTTCTGACTTACTCCAAGTCACGTGATTACCTCTAGACTCATCTACGGTGCTGCAAATGGCATTGTGTCCTCTTTTTCCTTGGCCAATATTCTGTCTTAGCGAGGTGCATTTTCTGCAATGTGATTCCCTGAGGGCTGAGGATTAGCTGACCTGGCCAGCCTGACCCTGCCGGCAAGCCCTCTCCAGGTGTGCCTGTGTTGAGGTCAATATAAACAGCACTCCAGGCAGCAATTGCCCCTGCAGCTGTGCCTGACTCCATATTGTCTGCACCATCAGCAGTCTCTGGGCTGTGCTGGTGGGAGGGTGTGAGGGTCCACGGCTTTGTGGTTGGTCCGGTGTGAGTGGGGCTCTGCTGGATTTTCGGCAGGAGTAGCCAGGCTGCCACCTGTAAAGAAGAGGATGTGTCACCCATAACTTCCACTGGAATATCTTTCCGGGCTGAGGTGAGGAAGGAAAAAAAGGAGTGGGGGCCGGGAGAGGAGGGGTATCTCAGGCAGGGCAATGGAAAGCTTCCAGAAGAGCGCCCGTGGCCAGGACCATCCTGGCTGACCTGCAGGCACCAAGTTGGCCTGCGTGCCGTCGCTGTTGTGGCTCCACGGCCCTTCCTCTAGGCTTTCAAGACATTGAACATATTCAGGTGTTTCACCTGGGAAGGGTGGGAACAGTTCAGCAGCAGCTGGCCTGGGGCTCAGCTCACGTTTACTCACAGAGGCCTCGGCACGGTCCCCCAGCTTTGCAATAAGGACGCTCCTTTCGTGGGCGGGCGGGGCTGCTGGCTCTATGGGAGATGATTCCCCACCTCTGACCAATTTCAGAATTGTTTACCACTGGAGCAAGTGCCTTGGTAGTGTTTTCCTCTGTATAACTGTTAGGTTCAGTTTGTTTTTTCTTTTTTGGTTCAAGTTAGATTTTATTCCTCTTTTATGTATTTATGGATATAAGCATGGAAATAATTCAATCTTATAAATACATCAGTGTGAATGGAAGAACTTTTTTTCTGTTTTATTTTTACATTTTATTTTTTAAAAATTTGAAATTTAATTTTATTTATTTTTTTATACAGTAGGTTATTATTAGTTATCTATTTTATGCATAAATATGTATACAGGTCAATCCCAATCTCCCAACTCATCCCACCACCACCACCCCATGGCTTCCCCCACTTTGTGTCCATACGTTTGTTCTCTACCTCTGTGTCTCTATTTCTGCCCTGCAAACCAGTTCATCTGTACCATTTTTCTAGGTTCCACATATAGGCATTAATATACAATATTTGTTTTTCTCTTTCTGACTTACTTCACTCTGCATGACAGTCTCTAGATCCATCAACTTCTCTACAAATGACCCAGTTTCATTCCTTTTTATGGCTGATTAATATTCCATTTTATATATGTACCATATCTTTATCCATTCGTCTGTCTGTGGCCATTTAGGTTGCTTCCATTACCTGGCTATTGTAAATAGTGCTGCAATGAACATTGTGGTGAATGTGTCTTTGTGATTTATGGTTTTCTCTGGGTATATGCCCAGAAGTGGGATTGCTGGATCCTATGGTAATTCTCTTTTTCGTTTTTTAAAGGAACCTCCATACTGTTCTCCATAGTGACTGTATCAATTTACATTCCCACCAATAGCGGAAGAGGGTTCCTTTTGTCCACACCCTCCCCAGAATTTGTTGTTTGTAGATTATCTGATGATGCCGATTCTAACAGGTGTGAGGTCTTACCTCATTGTAGTTTTGATTTGCATTTCTCTAATTATTAGTGATGTTGAGCACTTTTCTTGTGCGTCTTGGCCATCTCTGTGTCTTCTTTGAAGAAACGTCTCTTTAGATCTTCTGCCCATTTTTGTATTGGGTTGTTTGTTTTATTAATATTAAGCTGCATGAGCTGTTTATATATATTGGAGATTAAACCTTTGTCCAAAGATTCGTTTGTGAACGTTTTCGCCCATTCTGAGGGTTGCCTTTTTCCATTCCCGTTTTTTTAACAAAGAAAGAAAGAAAGCAAAAGAAGCAGAACACTAATGTGCGTGAAATATGCCTCTTGAAACTGTCGTTTTGAAATATGGACGTCTTTTGAATTTTTTGGTCGATATATGACCCCAGGATTTGTTTTCAGGGCAGGTGTCATTTACAGGCCTGTAATGATTTGGAATATCCACTGACCATTAGCGCTGGGATTAAAGCTGCTGTTGTGTGAAACGGCCACAAGGTGGCAGCAGTTCTCCCTTACCAAATCTGGTTACTAGGGCAGCAGAGCCTCAATGGAAGTCGCATTCTAGATTGGAATGTAGAACGGAATGTGCCAGGAGAAAGCCCCTCAAGTTTGCCTCACTATTTCTTGTTCGTGTTTTTAATTTAACTTTTTTATTTTTTATTACAGCAAGTTTGAGTACAACGTTTAGCTTGTTGTAGGTGTGCAAGAGGTGGTTCTTTTACACATATACATATGTCTGTTCTTCCTGGAATCCTTTTCCCATGTACGTTATGACAGAATGTTGAGTAGTCTTCTCTTGGTACTCCGTAGGTCTTTGGTGGTTATATACGTCTACTGTGTTTGTATATGTCTGTTAACCCCAATATCGTAATGAATTCAATCCTCACACCTTTCCTTTGGTGAACCATAAGTTTGTTTAATGAATCTGTGATTGCCCTTCTCCGTGGAAATATCTGCCCTGGTATCAATTTATAGGTAACACCTATATATGATATGACATGATATGTGTCTTTCACTTTCTGACTTACTCCAAGTCACGTGATTACATGTAGACTCATCTACGGTGCTGCAAATGGCATTGTGTCCTTTTTTTCCTTGGCCAATATTCTGTCTTAGCGAGGTCTATTTTCTGCAATGTGATTCCCTGAGGGCTGAGGATTAGCTGACCTGGGCAGCCTGACCCTGCCGGCAAGCCCTCCCCAGGTGTGCCTGGGTGGAGGTCAATATAAACAGCACTCCAGGCAGCAATAGCCCCTGCAGCTGTGCCTGACTCCATATTCTCTGCACCATCAGCAGTCTCGGGGCTGTGCTGGTGGGAGGGTGTGAGGGTCCACGGCTTTGTGGGTGGCCCGGTGTGAGTGGGGCTCTGCTGGATTTTCGGCAGGAGTTGCCAGGCTGCCACCTGTAAAGAAGAGGATGTGTCACACATAACTTCCACTGGAATATCTCTCCGGGCTGAGGTGAGGAAGGAAAGAAAGGAGTGGGGACCGGGACAGGAGGGGTATCTCAGGCAGGGCAATGGAAAGCTTCCAGAAGAGCGCCTGTGGCCAGGACCATCCTGGCTGACCTGCAGGCACCAAGTTGGCCTGCGTGCTGTCGCTCGTGTGGCTCCACGGCCCTTCCTCTAGGCTTTCAAGCCCTTGTACATATTCAGGTGTTTCACCTGGGAAGGGTGGGAACAGTTCAGCAGCAGCTGGCCTGAGGCTCAGCTCACGTTTACTCACAGAGGCCTCGGCACGGTCCCCCAGCTTTGCAATAAGGACGCTCCTTGCGTGGGCGGGCGGTGCTGCTGGCTGTATGTTAGATGATTCCCCACCTCTGACCAATTTCAGAATTGTTTACCACTGGAGCAAGTGCCTTGGTAGTGTTTTCCTCTGTATAACTGTTAGGTTCAGTTTTTTTTCTTTTTTGGTTCAAGTTAGATTTTATTCCTCTTTTATGTATTTATGGATATAAGCATGGAAATAATTCATTCTTATAAATACATCTGTGTGAATGGAAGAACATTTTTTTCTGTTTTATTTTTACATTTTATTTTTAAAAATTTGAAATTTAATTTTATTTATTTTTTTATACAGTAGGTTATTATTAGTTATCTATTTTATGCATAAACATGTATACAGGTCAATCCCAATCTCCCAACTCATCCCACCACCACCACCCCATGGCTTCCCCCACTTTGTGTCCATACGTTTGTTCTCTACCTCTGTGTCTCTATTTCTGCCCTGCAAACCAGTTCATCTGTACCATTTTTCTAGGTTCCTCATATAGGCCTTAATATACAATATTTGTTTTTCTCTTTCTGACTTACTTCACTCTGCATGACAGTCTCTAGATCCATCAACTTCTCTACAAATGACCGTTTCATTCCTTTTTATGGCTGAGTAATATTCCATTTTATATATGTACCACATCTTTATCCATTCGTCTGTCTGTGGCCATTTAAGTTGCTTCCATTACCTGGCTATTGTAAATAGTGCTGCAATGAACATTGTGGTGAATGTGTCTTTGTGATTTATGGTTTTCTCTGGGTATATGCCCAGAAGTGGGATTGCTGGATCCTATGGTAATTCTCTTTTTCGTTTTTTAAAGGAACCTCCATACTGTTCTCCATAGTGACTGTATCAATTTACATTCCCACCAATAGCGGAAGAGGGATCCTTTTGTCCACACCCTCCCCAGAATTTGTTGTTTGTAGATTATCTGATGATGCCGATTCTAACAGGTGTGAGGTCTTACCTCATTGTAGTTTTGATTTGCATTTCTCTAATAATTAGTGATGTTGAGCAGCGTTTCATGTGCGTCTTGGCCATCTCTGTGTCTTCTTTGAAGAAACGTCTCTTTAGATCTTCTGCCCATTTTTGTATTGGGTTGTTTGTTTTATTAATATTAAGCTGCATGAGCTGTTTATATATATTGGAGATTAAACCTTTGTCCATTGATTCGTTTGTGAACGTTTTCGCCCATTCTGAGGGTTGCCTTTTTCCATTCCCATTTTTTTAACAAAGAAAGAAAGAAAGCAAAAGAAGCAGAACACTAATGTGCGTGAAATATGCCTCTTGAAACTGTCGTTTTGAAATATGGACGTCTTTTGAATTTTTTGGTCGGTATATGACCCCAGGATTTCTTTTCAGGGCAGGTGTCATTTACAGGCCTGTAATGATTTGGAATATCCACTGACCATTAGCGCTGGGATTAAAGCTGCTGTTGTGTGAAACGGCCACAAGGTGGCAGCAGTTCTCCCTTACCAAATCTGGTTACTAGGGCAGCAGAGCCTCAATGGAAGAAGCATAATAGATTGGAATGTAGAACGGAATGTGCCACGAGAAAGCCCCTCAAGTTTGTCTCACTACTTCTTGTTCGTGTTTTTAATTTAATTTTTTATTTTTTATTACAGCAAGTTTGAGTACAACGTTTAGCTTGTTGTTGGTGTGCAAGAGGTGGTTCTTTTACACATATACATATGTCTGTTCTTCCTGGGAACCATTTCCCATGTACGTTATGACTGAATGTTGAGTAGTCTTCTCTTGGTACTCCGTAGGTCTTTGGTGATTATATACGACTACTGTGTTTGTATATGTCTGCTTAACCCCAATATCGTAATGAATTCAATCCTCACACCTTTCCTTTGGTGAACCATAAGTTTGTTTAATGAATCTGTGATTGCCCTTCTCCGTGGAAATATCTGCCCTGGTATCAATTTATAGGTAACACCTATAAGTGATATGATATGATATGTGTCTTTCACTTTCTGACTTACTCCAAGTCACGTGATTACCTCTAGACTCATCTACGGTGCTGCAAATGGCATTGTGTCCTCTTTTTCCTTGGCCAATATTCTGTCTTAGCGAGGTGCATTTTCTGCAATGTGATTCCCTGAGGGCTGAGGATTAGCTGACCTGGCCAGCCTGACCCTGCCGGCAAGCCCTCTCCAGGTGTGCCTGTGTTGAGGTCAATATAAACAGCACTCCAGGCAGCAATTGCCCCTGCAGCTGTGCCTGACTCCATATTGTCTGCACCATCAGCAGTCTCTGGGCTGTGCTGGTGGGAGGGTGTGAGGGTCCACGGCTTTGTGGTTGGTCCGGTGTGAGTGGGGCTCTGCTGGATTTTCGGCAGGAGTAGCCAGGCTGCCACCTGTAAAGAAGAGGATGTGTCACCCATAACTTCCACTGGAATATCTTTCCGGGCTGAGGTGAGGAAGGAAAAAAAGGAGTGGGGGCCGGGAGAGGAGGGGTATCTCAGGCAGGGCAATGGAAAGCTTCCAGAAGAGCGCCCGTGGCCAGGACCATCCTGGCTGCTCTGCAGGCACCAAGTTGGCCTGCGTGCTGTCGCTGGTGTGGCTCCACGGCCCTTCCTCTAGGCTTTCAAGCCCTTGTACATATTCAGGTGTTTCACCTGGGAAGGGTGGGAACAGTTCAGCAGCATCTGGCCTGGGGCTCAGCTCACGTTTACTCACAGAGGCCTCGGCACGGTCCCCCAGCTTTGCAATAAGGACGCTCCTTGCGTGGGCGGGCGGGGCTGCTGGCTCTATGGGAGATGATTCCCCACCTCTGACCAATTTCAGAATTGTTTACCACTGGAGCAAGTGCCTTGGTAGTGTTTTCCTCTGTATAACTGTTAGGTTCAGTTTGTTTTTTCTTTTTTGGTTCAAGTTAGATTTTATTCCTCTTTTATGTATTTATGGATAAAAGCATGGAAATAATTCAATCTTATAAATACATCAGTGTGAATGGAAGAACTTTTTTTCTGTTTTATTTTTACATTTTATTTTTTAAAAATTTGAAATTTAATTTTATTTATTTTTTTATACAGTAGGTTATTATTAGTTATCTATTTTATGCATAAACATGTATACAGGTCACTCCCAATCTCCCAACTCATCCCACCACCACCAACCCATTACTTCCCCCACTTTGTGTCCATACGTTTGTTCTCTACCTCTGTGTCTCTATTTCAGCCCTGCAAACCAGTTCATCTGTACCATTTTTCTAGGTTCCACATATAGGCATTAATATACAATATTTGTTTTTCTCTTTCTGACTTACTTCACTCTGCATGACAGTCTCTAGATCCATCAACTTCTCTACAAATGACCGTTTCATTCCTTTTTATGGCTGAGTAATATTCCTTTTTATATATGTACCACATCTTTATCCATTCGTCTGTCTGTTGCCATTTAGGTTGCTTCCGTTACCTGGCTATTGTAAATAGTGTTGCAATGAACATTGTGGTGAATGTGTCTTTGTGATTTATGGTTTTCTCTGGGTATATGCCCAGAAGTGGGATTGCTGGATCCTATGGTAATTCTCTTTTTCGTTTTTTAAAGGAACCTCCATACTGTTCTCCATAGTGACTGTATCAATTTACATTCCCACCAATAGCGGAAGAGGGTTCCTTTTGTCCACACCCTCCCCAGAATTTGTTGTTGGTAGATTATCTGATGATGCCGATTCTAACAGGTGTTAGGTCTTACCTCATTGTAGTTTTGATTTGCATTTCTCTAATAATTAGTGATGTTGAGCAGCTTTTCATGTGCGTCTTGGCCATCTCTGTGTCTTCTTTGAAGAAACGTCTCTTTAGATCTTCTGCCCATTTTTGTATTGGGTTGTTTGTTTTATTAATATTAAGCTGCATGAGCTGTTTATATATATTGGAGATTAAACCTTTGTCCATTGATTCGTTTGTGAACGTTTTCGCCCATTCTGAGGGTTGCTTTTTTCCATTCCCGTTTTTTTAACAAAGAAAGAAAGAAATCAAAAGAAGCAGAACACTAATGTGCCTGAAATATGCCTCTTGAAACTGTCGTTTTGAAATATGGACGTCTTTTGAATTTTTTGGTCGGTATATGACCCCAGGATTTGTTTTCAGGGCAGGTGTCATTTACAGGCCTGTAATGATTTGGAATATCCACTGACCATTAGCGCTGGGATTAAAGCTGCTGTTGTGTGAAACGGCCACAAGGTGGCAGCAGTTCAACCTTACCAAATCTGTTTACTAGGGCAGCAGAGCCTCAATGGAAGAAGCGTTCTAGATTGGAATGTAGAACGGAATGTGCCAGGAGAAAGCCCCTCAAGTTTGTCTCACTACTTCTTGTTCGTGTTTTTAATTTATTTTTTTATTTTTTATTACAGCAAGTTTGAGTACAACGTTTAGCTTGTTGTAGGTGTGCAAGAGGTGGTTCTTTTACACATATACATATGTCTGTTCTTCCTGGGAACCTTTTCCCATGTACGTTATGACAGAATGTTGAGTAGTCTTCTCTTGGTACTCCGTAGGTCTTTGGTGATTATATACGTCTACTGTGTTTGTATATGTCTGTTAACCCCAATATCGTAATGAATTCAATCCTCACACCTTTCCTTTGGTGAACCATAAGTTTGTTTAATGAATCTGTGATTGCCCTTCTCCGTGGATATATCTGCCCTGGTATCAATTTATAGGTAACACCTATAAGTGATATGATATGATATGTGTCTTTCACTTTCTGACTTACTCCAAGTCACGTGATTACCTCTAGACTCATCTACGGTGCTGCAAATGGCATTGTGTCCTTTTTTTCCTTGGCCAATATTCTGTCTTAGCGAGGTCCATTTTCTGCAATGTGATTCCCTGAGGGCTGAGGTTTAGCTGACCTGGGCAGCCTGACCCTGCCGGCAAGCCCTCCCCAGGTGTGCCTGGGTTGAGGTCAATATAAACAGCACTCCAGGCAGCAATAGACCCTGCAGCTGTGCCTGACTCCATATTCTCTGCACCATCAGCAGTCTCGGGGCTGTGCTGGTGGGAGGGTGTGAGGGTCCACGGCTTTGTGGTTGGTCCGGTGTGAGTGGGGCTCTGCCGGATTTTCGGCAGGAGTAGCCAGGCTGCCACCTGTAAAGAAGAGGATGTGTCACCCATAACTTCCACTGGAATATCTTTCCGGGCTGAGGTGAGGAAGGAAAAAAAGGAGTGGGGGCCAGGAGAGGAGGGGTATCTAAGGCAGGGCAATGGAAAGCTTCCAGAAGAGCGCCCGTGGCCAGGACCATCCTGGCTGACCTGCAGGCACCAAGTTGGCCTGCGTGCTGTCGCTGGTGTGCCTCCACGGCCCTTCCTCTAGGCTTTCAAGCCCTTGTACATATTCAGGTGTTTCACCTGGGAAGGGTGGGAACAGTTCAGCAGCAGCTGGCCTGGGGCTCAGCTCACGTTTACTCACAGAGGCCTCGGCACGGTCCCCCAGCTTTGCAATAAGGAGGCTCCTTGCGTGGCCGGGCGGGGTTGTTGGCTGTATGGGAGATGATTCCCCACCTCTGACCAATTTCAGAATTGTTTACCACTGGAGCAAGTGCCTTGGTAGTGTTTTTCTCTGTATAACTGTTAGGTTCAGTTTTTTTTTTCTTTTTTGGTTCAAGTTAGATTTTATTCCTCTTTTATGTATTTATGGATATAAGCATGGAAATAATTCATTCTTATAAATACATCAGTGTGAATGGAAGAACATTTTTTTCTGTTTTATTTTTTCATTTTATTTGTAAAAATTTTGAAATTTAATTTTATTTATTTTTTTATACAGTAGGTTATTATTAGTTATCTATTTTATGCATAAACATGTATACAGGTCAATCCCAATCTCCCAACTCATCCCACCACCACCACCCCATGGCTTCCCCCACTTTGTGTCCATACGTTTGTTCTCTACCTCTGTGTCTCTATTTCTGCCCTGCAAACCAGTTCATCTGTACCATTTTACTAGGTTCCACATATAGGCATTAATATACAATATTTCTTTTTCTCTATCTGACTTACTTCACTCTGGATGACAGTCTCTAGATCCATCAACTTCTCTACAAATGACCCAGATTCATTCCTTTTTATGGCTGAGTAATATTCCTTTTTATATATGTACCACATCTTTATCCATTCGTTTGTCTGTGGCCATTTAGGTTGCTTCCATTACCTGGCTATTGTAAATAGTGCTGCAATGAACATTGTGGTGAATGTGTCTTTGTGATTTATGGTTTTCTCTGGGTATATGCCCAGAAGTGGGATTGCTGGATCCTATGGTAATTCTCCTTTTAATTTTATAAAGGAACCTCTATACTCTTCTCCATAGTGACTGTATCAGTTTACATTCCCACCAATAGCGGAAGAGGGTTCCTTTTTTTCACACCCTCCCCAGAATTTGTTGTTTGTAGATTATCTAATGATGCCGATTCTAACAGGTGTGAGGTCTTACCTCATTGTAGTTTTGATTTGCATTTCTCTAATAATTAGTGATGTTGAGCAGCTTTTCATGTGCGTCTTGGCCATCTCTGTGTCTTCTTTGAAGAAACGTCTCTTTAGATCTTCTGCCCATTTTTGTATTGGGTGGTTTGTTTTATTAATATTAAGCTGCATGAGCTGTTTATATATATTGGAGATTAAACCTTTGTCCATTGATTCGTTTGTGAACGTTTTCGCCCATTCTGAGGGTTGCCTTTTTCCATTCCCGTATTTTTAACAAAGAAAGAAAGAAAGCAAAAGAAGCAGAACACTAATGTGCGTGAAATATGCCTCTTGAAACTGTCGTTTTGAAATATGGACGTCTTTTGAATTTTTTGGTCGATATATGACCCCAGGATTTGTTTTCAGGGCAGGTGTCATTTACAGGCCTGTAATGATTTGGAATATCCACTGACCATTAGCGCTGGGATTAAAGCTGCTGTTGTGTGAAACGGCCACAAGGTGGCAGCAGTTCTCCCTTACCAAATCTGGTTACTAGGGCAGCAGAGCCTCAATGGAAGAAGCGTTCTAGATTGGAATGTAGAACGGAATGTGCCAGGAGAAAGCCCCTCAAGTTTGTCTCACTACTTCTTGTTCGTGTTTTAATTTTATTTTTTATTTTTTATTACAGCAAGATTGAGTACAACGTTTAGCTTGTTGTTGGTGTGCAAGAGGTGGTTCTTTTACACATATACATATGTCTGTTCTTCCTGGGAACCTTTTCCCATGTACGTTATGACAGAATGTTGAGTAGTCTTCTCTTGGTACTCCGTAGGTCTTTGGTGATTATATACTTCTACTGTGTTTGTATATGTCTGTTAACCCCAATATCGTAATGAATTCAATCCTCACACCTTTCCTTTGGTGAACCATAAGTTTGTTTAATGAATCTGTGATTGCCCTTCTCCGTGGAAATATCTGCCCTGGTATCAATTTATAGGTAACACCTATAAGTGATATGATATGATATCTGTCTTTCACTTTCTGACTTACTCCATGTCACGTGATTACCTCTAGACTCATCTACGGTGCTGCAAATGGCATTGTGTCCTTTTTTCCCTTGGCGAATATTCTGTCTTAGCGAGGTCCATTTTCTGCAATGTGATTCCATGAGGGCTGAGGATTAGCTGCCCTGGGCAGCCTGACCCTGCCGGCAAGCCCTCCCCAGGTGTGCCTGGGTTGAGGTCAATATAAACAGCACTCCAGGCAGCAATAGCCCCTGCAGCTGTGCCTGACTCCATATTCTCTGCACCATCAGCAGTCTTTGGGCTGTGCTGGTGGGATGTTATGAGGGTCCACGGCTTTGTGGTTGGTCCGGTGTGAGTGGGGCTCTGCTGGATTTTCGGCAGGAGTTGCCAGGCTGCCACCTGTAAAGAAGAGGATGTGTCACCCATAACTTCCACTGGAATATCTCTCCGTGCTGAGGTGAGGAAGGAAAAAAAGGAGTGGGAGCCGGGACAGGAGGGGTATCTCAGGCAGGGCAATGGAAAGCTTCCAGAAGAGCGCCCGTGGCCAGGACCATCCTGGCTGACCTGCAGGCACCAAGTTGGCCTGCGTGCTGTCGCTGGTGTGGCTCCACGGCCCTTCCTCTAGGCTTTCAAGCCCTTGTACATATTCAGGTGTTTCACCTGGGATGGGTGGGAACAGTTCAGCAGCAGCTGGCCTGGGGCTCAGCTCACGTTTACTCACAGAGGCCTCGGCACGGTCCCCCAGCTTTGCAATAAGGACGCTCCTTGCGTGGGCGGGTGGGGCTGCTGGCTGTATGGGAGATGATTCCCCACCTCTGACCAATTTCAGAATTGTTTACCACTGGAGCAAGTGCCTTGGTAGTGTTTTCCTCTGTATAACTGTTAGGTTCAGTTTTTTTTTTCTTTTTTGGTTCAAGTTAGATTTTATTCCTCTTTTATGTATTTATGGATATAAGCATGGAAATAATTCATTCTTATAAATACATCAGTGTGAATGGAAGAACTTTTTTTTCTGTATTATTTTTATATTTTATTTTTAAAAATATGAAATTTAATTTTATTTATTTTTTTATACAGTAGGTTATTATTAGTTATCTATTTTATGCATAAACATGTATACAGGTCAATCCCAATCTCCCAACTCATCCCACCACCACCACCCCATGGCTTCCCCCACTTTGTGTCAATACGTTTGTTCTCTACCTCTGTGTCTCTATTTCTGCCCTGCAAACCAGTTCATCTGTACTATTTTTCTAGGTTCCATATATAGGCATTAATATACAATATTGGTTTTTCTCTTTCTGACATACTTCACTCTGTATGTCAGTCTCTAGATCCATCAACTTCTCTACAAATGACCCAGACTCATTCCTTTTTATGGCTGAGTAATATTCCTTTTTATATATGTACCACATCTTTATCCATTCGTCTGTCTGTGGCCATTTAGGTTGCTTCCATTACCTGGCTATTGTAAATAGTGCTGCAATGATCATTGTGGTGAATGTGTCTTTGTGATTTATGGTTTTCTCTGGGTATATGCCCAGAAGTGGGATTGCTGGATCCTATGGTAATTCTCCTTTTAGTTTTTTAAAGGAACCTCTATACTGTTCTCCATAGTGACTGTATCAATTTACATTCCAACCAATAGCGGAAGAGGGTTCCTTTTGTCCACACCCTCCCCAGAATTTGTTGTTTGTAGATTATCTAATGATGCCGATTCTAACAGGTGTGAGGTCTTTCCTTATTGTAGTTTTGATTTGCATTTCTCTAATAATTAGTGATGTTGAGCAGCTTCTCATGAGCGTCTTGGCCATCTCTGTGTCTTCTTTGAAGAAACGTCTCTTTAGATCTTCTGCCCATTTTTGTATTGGGTTGTTTGTTTTATTAATATTAAGCTGCATGAGCTGTTTATATATATTGGAGATTAAACCTTTGTCCATTGATTCGTTTGTGAACGTTTTCGCCCATTCTGAGGGTTGCCTTTTTCCATTCCCGTATTTTTTTTTTTTTTTTTTTTTTTTCTTTTTGCGGTATGCGGGCCTCTCACTGTTGTGGCCTCTCCCGTTGCGGAGCACAGGCTCCGGATGCGCAGGCCCAGCGGCCATGGCTCACAGGCCCAGCCGCTCCGCGGCATATGGGATCCTCCCAGACCGGGGCACGAACCCGTATCCCCTGCATCGGCAGGCGGACTCTCAACCACTGCGCCACCAGGGAGGCCCCTATTCCCGTATTTTTAACAAAGAAAGAAAGCAAGCAAAAGAAGCAGAACACTAATGTGCGTGAAATATGCCTCTTGAAACTGTCGTTTTGAAATATGGACGTCTTTTGAATTTTTTGGTCGATATATGACCCCAGGATTTGTTTTCAGGCAGGTGTCATTTACAGGCCTGTAATGATTTGGAATATCCACTGACTATTAGCGCTGGGATTAAAGCTGCTGTTGTGTGAAACGGCCACAAGGTGGCAGCAGTTCTCCCTTAGCAAATCTGGTTACTAGGGCAGCAGAGCCTCAATGGAAGAAGCGTTCTAGATTGGAATGTAGAACGGAATGTGCCAGGAGAAAGCCCCTCAAGTTTGTCTCACTACTTCTTGTTCGTGTTTTAATTTTATTTTTTATTTTTTATTACAGCAAGTTTGAGTACAACGTTTAGCTTGTTGTTGGTGTGCAAGAGGTGGTTCTTTTACACATATACATATGTCTGTTCTTCCTTGGAACCTTTTCCCATGTACGTTATGACAGAATGTTGAGTAGTCTTCTCTTGGTACTCCGTAGGTCTTTGGTGATTATATACGTCTACTGTGTTTGTATATGTCTGTTAACCCCAATATCGTAATGAATTCAATCCTCACACCTTTCCTTTGCTGAACCATAAGTTTCTTTAATGAATCTGTGATTGCCCTTCTCCGTGGAAATATCTGCCCTGGTATCAATTTATAGGTAACACCTATAAGTGATATGATATGATATGTGTCTTTCACTTTCTGACTTACTCCAAGTCACGTGATTACCTCTAGACTCATCTACGGTGCTGCAAATGGCATTGTGTCCTTTTTTTCCTTGGCCAATATTCTGTCTTAGCGAGGTCCATTTTCTGCAATGTGATTCCCTGAGGGCTGAGGATTAGCTGACCTGGGCAGCCTGACCCTGCCGGCAAGCCCTCCCCAGGTGTGCCTGGGTTGAGGTCAATATAAACAGCACTCCAGGCAGCAATAGCCCCTGCAGCTGTGACTGACTCCATATTCTCTGCACCATCAGCAGTCTCGGGGCTATGCTGGTGGGAGGGTGTGAGGGTCCACGACTTTGTGGGTGGCCCGGTGTGAGTGGGGCTCTGCTGGATTTTCGGCAGGAGATGCCAGGCTACCACCTGTAAAGAAGAGGATGTGTCACCCATAACTTCCACTGGAATATCTCTCCGGGCTGAGGTGAGGAAGGAAAAAAAGGAGAGGGGGCCGGGACAGGAGGGGTATCTCAGGCAGGGCAATGGAAAGGTTCCAGAAGAGCGCCCGTGGCCAGGACCATCCTGGCTGACCTGCAGGCACCAAGTTGGCCTGCGTGCTGTCGCTGGTGTGCCTCCACGGCCCTTCCTCTAGGCTTTCAAGCCCTTGTACATATTCAGGTGTTTCACCTGGGAGGGGTGGGAACAGTTCAGCAGCAGCTGGCCTGGGGCTCAGCTCACGTTTACTCACAGAGGCCTCGGCATGGTCCCCCAGCTTTGCAATAAGGACGCTCCTTGCGTGGGCGGGCGGGGCTGCTGGTTGTATGGGAGATGATTCCCCACCTCTGACCAATTTCAGAATTGTTTACCACTGGAGCAAGTGCCTTGGTAGTGTTTTCCTCTGTATAACTGTTAGGTTCAGTTTTTTTTCTTTTTTGGTTCAAGTTAGATTTTATTCCTCTTTTATGTATTTATGGATATAAGCATGGAAATAATTCATCCTTATAAATACATCAGTGTGAATGGAAGAACATTTTTTTCTGTTTTATTTTTTCATTTTATTTTTAAAAATTTTGAAACTTAATTTTATTTATTTTTTTATACAGTAGGTTATTATTAGTTGTCTATTTTATGCATAAACATGTATACAGGTCTATCCCAATCTCCCAACTCATCCCACCACCACCACCCCATGGCTTCCCCCACTTTGTGTCCATACGTTTGTTCTCTACCTCTGTGTCTCTATTTCTGCCCTGCAAACCAGTTCATCTGTACCATTTTACGAGGTTCCACATATAGGCATTAATATACAATATTTGTTTTTCTCTTTCTGACTTACTTCACTCTGTATGACAGTCTCTAGATCCATCAACTTCTCTACAAATGACCCAGGTTCATTCCTTTTAATGGCTGAGTAATATTCCTTTTTATATATGTACCACATCTTTATCCATTCGTCTGTCTGTGGCCATTTAGGTTGCTTCCATTACCTGGCTATTGTAAATAGTGCTGCAATGATCATTGTGGTGAATGTGTCTTTGTGATTTATGGTTTTCTCTGGGTATATGCCCAGAAGTGGGATTGCTGGATCCTATGGTAATTCTCCTTTTAGTTTTTTAAAGGAACCTCTATACTGTTCTCCATAGTGACTGTATCAATTTACATTCCCACCAATAGCGGCAGAGGGTTCCTTTTGTCCACACCCTCCCCAGAATTTGTTGTTTGTAGATTATCTAATGATGCCGATTCTAACAGGTGTGAGGTCTTTCCTCATTGTAGTTTTGATTTGCATTTCTCTAATAATTAGTGATGTTGAGCAGCTTTTCATGTGCGTCTTGGCCATCTCTGTGTCTTCTTTGAAGAAACGTCTCTTTAGATCTTCTGCCCATTTTTGTATTGGGTTGTTTGTTTTATTAATATTAAGCTGCATGAGCTGTTTATATATATTGGAGATTAAACCTTTGTCCATTGATTCGTTTGTGAACGTTTTCGCCCATTCTGAGGGTTGCCTTTTTCCATTCCCGTTTTTTTAACAAAGAAAGAAAGCAAGCAAAAGAATCAGAACACTAATGTGCGTGAAATATGCCTCTTGAAACTGTCGTTTTGAAATATGGACGTCTTTTGAATTTTTGGTCGATATATGACCCCAGGATTTGTTTTCAGGGCAGGTGTCATTTACAGGCCTGTAATGATTTGGAATATCCACTGACTATTAGCGCTGGGATTAAAGCTGCTGTTGTGTGAAACGGCCACAAGGTGGCAGCAGTTCTCCCTTACCAAATCTGGTTACTAGGGCAGCAGAGCCTCAATGGAAGAAGCGTTCTAGATTGGAATGTAGAACGGAATGTGCCAGGAGAAAGCCCCTCAAGTTTGTCTCACTACTTCTTGTTCGTGTTTTAATTTTATTTTTTATTTTTTATTACAGCAAGTTTGAGTACAACGTTTAGCTTGTTGTTGGTGTGCAAGAGGTGGTTCTTTTACACATATACATATGTCTGTTCTTCCTGGGAACCTTTTCCCATGTACGTTATGACAGAATGTTGAGTAGTCTTCTCTTGGTACTCCGTAGGTCTTTGGTGATTATATACTTCTACTGTGTTTGTATATGTCTGTTAACCCCAATATCGTAATGAATTCAATCCTCACACCTTTCTTTTGGTGAACCATAAGTTTGTTTAATGAATCTGTGATTGCCCTTCTCCGTGGAAATAGCTGCCCTGGTATCAATTTATAGGTAACACCTATAAGTGATATGATATGATATGTGTCTTTCACTTTCTGACTTACTCCAAGTCACGTGATTACCTCTAGACTCATCTACGGTGCTGCAAATGGCATTGTGTCCTTTTTTTCCTTGGCCAATATTCTGTCTTAGCGAGGTCCATTTTCTGCAATATGATTCCCTGAGGGCTGAGGATTAGCTGACCTGGGCAGCCTGACCCTGCCGGCAAGCCCTCCCCAGGTGTGCCTGGGTTGAGGTCAATATAAACAGCACTCAAGGCAGCAATAGCCCCTGCAGCTGTGACTGACTCCATATTCTCTGCACCATCAGCAGTCTCGGGGCTATGCTGGTGGGTGGGTGTGAGGGTCCACGACTTTGTGGGTGGCCCGGTGTGAGTGGGGCTCTGCTGGATTTTCGGCAGGAGTTGCCAGGCTGCCACCTGTAAAGAAGAGGATGTGTCACCCATAACTTCCACTGGAATATCTCTCCGGGCTGAGGTGAGGAAGGAAAAAAAGGAGTGGGGGCCGGGACAGGAGGGGTATCTCAGGCAGGGCAATGGAAAGGTTCCAGAAGAGCGCCCGTGGCCAGGACCATCCTGGCTGACCTGCAGGCACCAAGTTGGCCTGCGTGCTGTCGCTGGTGTGGCTCCACGGCCCTTCCTCTAGGCTTTCAAGCCCTTGTACATATTCAGGTGTTTCACCTGGGAGGGGTGGGAACAGTTCAGCAGCAGCTGGCCTGGGGCTCAGCTCACGTTTACTCACAGAGGCCTCGGCACGGTCCCCCAGCTTTGCAATAAGGACGCTCCTTGCGTGGGCGGGTGGGGCTGCTGGTTGTATGGGAGATGATTCCCCACCTCTTACCAATTTCAGAATTGTTTACCACTGGAGCAAGTGCCTTGGTAGTGTTTTCCTCTGTATAACTGTTAGGTTCAGTTTTTTTTCTTTTTTGGTTCAAGTTAGATTTTATTCCTCTTTTATGTATTTATGGATATAAGCATGGAAATAATTCATCCTTATAAATACATCAGTGTGAATGGAAGAACATTTTTTTCTGTTTTATTTTTTCATTTTATTTTTAAAAATTTTGAAACTTAATTTTATTTATTTTTTTATACAGTAGGTTATTATTAGTTGTCTATTTTATGCATAAACATGTATACAGGTCTATCCCAATCTCCCAACTCATCCCACCACCACCACCCCATGGCTTCCCCCACTTTGTGTCCATACGTTTGTTCTCTACCTCTGTGTCTCTATTTCTGCCCTGCAAACCAGTTCATCTGTACCATTTTACGAGGTTCCACATATAGGCATTAATATACAATATTTGTTTTTCTCTTTCTGACTTACTTCACTCTGTATGACAGTCTCTAGATCCATCAACTTCTCTACAAATGACCGTTTCATTCCTTTTTATGGCTGAGTAATATTCCTTTTTATATATGTACCACATCTTTATCCATTCGTCTGTCTGTGGCCATTTAGGTTGCTTCCATTACCTGGCTATTGTAAATAGTGCTGCAATGAACATTGTGGTGAATGTGTCTTTGTGATTTATGGTTTTCTCTGGGTATATGCCCAGAAGTGGGATTGCTGGATCCTATGGTAATTCTCCTTTTAATTTTTTAAAGGAACATCTATACTGTTCTCCATAGTGACTGTATCAGTTTACATTCCCACCAATAGCGGAAGAGGGTTCCTTTTTTCCACACCCTCCCCAGAATTTGTTGTTTGTAGATTATCTAATGATGCCGATTCTAACAGGTGGTAGGTCTTACCTCATTGTAGTTTTGATTTGCATTTCTCTAATAATTAGTGATGTTGAGCAGCTTTTCATGTGCGTCTTGGCCATCTCTGTGTCTTCTTTGAAGAAACGTCTCTTTAGATCTTCTGCCCATTTTTGTATTGGGTTGTTTGTTTTATTAATATTAAGCTGCATGAGCTGTTTATATATATTGGAGATTAAACCTTTGTCCATTGATTCGTTTGTGAACGTTTTCGCCCATTCTGAGGGTTGCCTTTTTCCATTCCCGTATTTTTAACAAAGAAAGAAAGAAAGCAAAAGAAGCAGAACACTAATGTGCGTGAAATATGCCTCTTGAAACTGTCGTTTTGAAATATGGACGTCTTTTGAATTTTTTGGTCGATATATGACCCCAGGATTTGTTTTCAGGGCAGGTGTCATTTACAGGCCTGTAATGATTTGGAATATCCACTGACCATTAGCGCTGGGATTAAAGCTGCTGTTGTGTGAAACGGCCACAAGGTGGCAGCAGTTCTCCCTTACCAAATCTGGTTACTAGGGCAGCAGAGCATCAAAGGAAGTCGCGTTCTAGATTGGAATGTAGAACGGAATATGCCAGGAGAAAGCCCCTCAACTTTGTCTCAGTACTTCTTGTTCGTGTTTTTAATTTAATTTTTTATTTTTTATTACAGCAAGTTTTAGTACAACGTTTAGCTTGTTGTGGTGTGCAAGAGGTGGTTCTTTTACACATATACATATGTCTGTTCTTCCTGTGAACCTTTTCCCATGTACGTTATGACAGAATGTTGAGTAGTCTTCACTTGGTACTCCGTAGGTCTTCGGTAATTATATACTTCTACTGTGTTTTTATATGTCTGTTAACCCCAATATCGTAATGAATTCAATCCTCACACCTTTCCTTTGGTGAACCATAAGTTTGTTTAATGAATCTGTGATTGCCCTTCTCCGTGGAAATTTCTGATCTGGTATCAATTTATAGGTAAAACCTATAAGTGATATGATATGATATGTGTCTTTCACTTTCTGACTTACTCCAAGTCACGTGATTACCTCTAGACTCATCTACGGTGCTGCAAATGGCATTGTGTCCTTTTTTTCCTTGGCGAATATTCTGTCTCAGCGAGGTCCATTTTCTGCAATGTGATTCCCTGAGGGCTGAGGATTAGCTGACCTGGCCAGCCTGACACTGCCGGCAAGCCCTCTCCAGGTGTGCCTGGGTTGAGGTCAATATAAACAGCACTCCAGGCAGCAATAGCCCCTGCAGCTGTGCCTGACTCCATATTCTCTGCACCATCAGCAGTCTCTGGGCTGTGCTGGTGGGAGTGTGTGAGGGTCCACGGCTTTGTGTTTGGTCCGGTGTGAGTGGGGCTCTGCTGGATTTTCGGCAGGTGTAGCCAGGCTGCCACCTGTAAAGAAGAGGATGTGTCACCCATAACTTCCACTGGAATATCTTTCCGGGCTGAGGTGAGGAAGGAAAAAAAGGAGTGGGGGCCAGGAGAGGAGGGGTATCTAAGGCAGGGCAATGGAAAGCTTCCAGAAGAGCGCCCGTGGCCAGGACCATCCTGGCTGACCTGCAGGCACCAAGTTGGCCTGCGTGCTGTCGCTGGTGTGGCTCCACGGCCCTTCCTCTAGGCTTTCAAGCCCTTGTACATATTCAGGTGTTTCACCTGGGAAGGGTGGGAACAGTTCAGCAGCAGCTGGCCTGGGGCTCAGCTCACGTTTACTCACAGATGCCTCGGCACGGTCCCCCAGCTTTGCAATAAGGACGCTCCTTGCGTGGGCGGGCGGGGATGCTGGCTGTATGGGAGATGATTCCCCACCTCTGACCAATTTCAGAATTGTTTACCACTGGAGCAAGTGCCTTGGTAGTGTTTTCCTCTGTATAACTGTTAGGTGCAGTTTTTTTTTCTTTTTTGGTTCAAGTTAGATTTTATTCCTCTTTTATGTATTTATGGATATAAGCATGGAAATAATTCATTCTTATAAATACATCAGTGTGAATAGAAGAACTTTTTTTTCTGTTTTATTTTTACATTTTATTTTTAAAAAATTTGAAATTTAATTTTATTTATTTTTTTATACAGTAGGTTATTATTAGTTATCTATTTTATGCATAAACATGTATACATGTCAATCCCAATCTCCCAACACATCCCACCACCACCACC
>NW_027671486.1:0-22246 GCF_964165515.1 Mesoplodon bidens | reverse complement strand
ATTCTTAACCACTGCGCCACCAGGGAAGTCTCCCAGGTCCCAATCTTATCTCCTGTTCTGATGAACTGGGTGGGACAGAATCGCTGTTGAAGACCTCTTGGCCCTATAGAGAAGTCTATATGTCTCCTCCTGAATCCTATTCCAGAAGCAGGAAGCACCCCTAGGTGCCTGTTTGATATACAGCATGCAGATGAGGTAAAGAGGAAGAAATGAGTGAATAACACAGAGGATAAGAATTTTGACATCACCTACTTATACGGTCCCCACATTATGTTCTGCGTGTATCCTTGATTTCATCCCTGTTCCTCATCAGAGCTTCTGTCCCTTGGGAATGGAAGTAAGGTGGGAAAAAGCATTAGCTCCTTAGCATGGGTTGGAGAAAGGCTCTTGATAATTCGTGGATGCCTCCAACCAGATTCATGAATAAATTGAGGGCAGATTCAGGGTCAGCAAGAAGGAAGTGACTCTGGAGGACAGGAGGAAACATCTGGAAGACATGGACTTGAGCTTGAGCAGCAGATATTTCTCAATGGACAGCTCAAGTCTTTGAATTCTTTTTGTTTCAGAGTCTGGCATAGCTCAAATTAGTTAACTTTTAAAGCATTATGTAAGTTAAGCATTTGTTTGGTGTTGTTGAGGGAAGAGAAGAGGGAATTTTCTCAAATAAAAAAAGAGGAAGTGCTCTGTTTTCTTAGTGACTGTTTTGGTTTGTCCTATTTATACTTGGTCCTCTTTTGCCTTACTTTGGCTTGGCTCCTAGGAATGGCTGGGTGAGTTTATTATCCCATCTCTTTGGTAATCAAGTTGAAGGATTCCTTTTTCATTCTAGCTCAGAGAAGAATATGCTGGTCCATATCATCTGCAGGAGACTCAGACTGGGACCAAATTACCAGCTGACCCTGTCCTGACTATTAAGTCATGGGTGAAGCATGAGCAAGACATATCAGGGTTGAAAACTTCTAATGGGCTTTGATGTCAAAAGGTGCTATTTTCAACTACTAGACATTATTTTTAATATAAATAAATATGATATGATGGTGCCTATCAATATAAAATCTCTCTTTAACTCACCCCAAGAGGAGTTGTCAAGGAAAATGGTTATCTACATTTTGCTAAGTTTAAAGATTTTTCTTCAGTCCTCATATTATTTGACCTATCAGTAGTGCTTGGCACAGTTTATCATTACCATCTTCTTCTTTTGAAAAAAAAATCAATTAGTTAATTAATTAATTTTTGGCTGCATTGGGTCTTCGTTGCTGTGTGCAGGCTTTCTCTAGTTGTGGTGAGAGGGGGCTACTCTTCATTGCGGTGTGTGGGCTTCTCATTGCGGTGGCTTTTCTTGCTGCAGAGCATGAGCTCTATAGGCATGTAGGCTTCAGTAGTTGTGGCACGTGGGCTCAGTAGTTGTGGCTTTTGGGCTCTAGAGCGCAGGCTCAGTAGTTGTGGCGCACGGGCTTAGTTGCTCCGTGGCACGTGGGATCTTCCTAGACTAGGGCTCAAACCTGTGTCCCCTGCACTGGCAGGCGGATTCTTAACCACTGCGCCACCAGGTAAGTTCCTCATTACCATCTTCTTGAAATACTTTTTGTACTTGACTTTGAGGACATATCCACTTGCCTGGTTTCCTCCTATTTCACAGATTGTTCCTTTTCTATTTGCTTTATGGTTTCTTTTTATTTTCCCAAGTCTAAACACTTGATATACTTGTGAAAAATATGGTACCCAGTCCCTTCCCCAAGAAATTCTCATTCCATTGATCTGGGTTGGAGTCTAGGTATTTTTTTTAAAAGATGGTTAATATGATGAATTTTATGTTACATACATTTTACCACAATTAAAACAGTTTTAAAAAGAGGCTCCTTGGGTGATTCTCTTTTTTTTTTTTTAACATCTTTACTGGAGTATAATTGCTTTACAATGTTGTGTTAGTTTCTGCTGTATAACAAAGTGAATCAGCTATATGTATACATATATCCCCATATCCCTTCCCTTTTGCATCTCCCTCCCACCCTCCCTATCCCACCCCTCTAGGTGGTCACAAAGCACCAAGCTGATCTCCCTGTGCTTTGTGCTTATGTGGCTGCTTCCCACTAGCTATCCTTGGGTGATTTTTATTAGCAGCCTGGACAGAAACTTCTGACTTATCTGTTGACAATACTCAAATTTATATCTCTAGCCTGTACCTCTCCCATGAATGCTAGAATTGTTTATCCCACTTACAGCTTGACATCTCTCCTTGGATATCAAATAGGCTTCTCAAATTTAACTGGACCAAAAGCAAATTTGTGATTCCCGCATCCTATACCTGCTCCTCCCACAGTCCTCCCCCCAGTCCTTGGAGTCATCATTGACTCTTCTCCTCCCCTCACATTCCCCATCCAAACATCAGCAAATCTTGTTGGCTATATCTTCAAAACATATTCAGAATCTGACAATCTTTTACCACCTCCGTTACTACTAATCTGGCCTAAGCCACCATCATCTCCCACCTGGATTACTTCAGTAGCCTCCTAACTGGTCTCTGCCTCTGTCTTTGCCCTTAAGCAGTCTTTGTAAAACTTAAAACAGATGTTATTCCTTTATATCATACCCTCTGATTGACTTCTCATTCAGAACAAAACTCAGTCCTTAAAATATCTCACCAAGCCTACACATCTGCCCGTCAACTTTTATCTGTCTCATTTCTTACCATGTTCTGCCTTCTCTCTGTGCTGCACTACTCTGGCCACCCTGCCTTGACTAGCATGCTCCAATCTCAGGACCTTTGCTCTTCCCGCAGCCTCTGAGTCTTCAAGTGGTTAGCTTGTCCAAGGTCACACAGCTAATAAGTGGCTGAGCTGGGATTCCAACCCACCTCTGGTTCTAAATCTAATGCTGTTACTATTGTACCATGTGGCCTTTCTACTGCAAACAGTATTTATTCAGCCATTCAACAAGTGCTGTTCTAGGTGCTGAGGATAGAGTAGCAAACACAACAAAGCACCTAACTTTGTGGCACTTACATTTTAACTAGGGGAGATAAAAAATAAATACATTCAACATACAGTATGTAAGGTGGTGTTAAATGCAGTGGAGAAAAATAAAGCAAGGCAAGAGACATAGGAAATGCTGGGCAGGTATTGTTATTTTATTAATCTATTGGTGGTCAGGAAGGCTTCACAATAAAGCAACAGTTGCGCAGAGACCTGAAGGGAGAAGGAAGTGTGGGAATAAGCCATAGGGATAGAAAAAAGGAAAGTTTCAAGAAAGCCAAAGGAATTCACATTTCCTTTTGATTTAAGTTATCTTCAATGTAACAATTAACATACTGAAATATTTCGAAAGAACTATGCTCACCTGTGTTTTCAATATTTTTGGAAACGGTATGAATGGATTGCCCTTGCCAGACATGATGTGACTAAGAAATTGAAACAAGATTGCAACTTTCAGTTTCACTGAAAATCCCTCTGGCCTCTAGAAGCATATATCAAGTGTGGCTTCTGGAGTCAGATCACATGTAAGAAAACCCTAGCTCTACTATGTGTACTGTTTGTATAATCTAGGACAATTTACTACCCTATTCTAAGCCCCGTTCCCAAATCTCTAATGTAAGGGTGATCATAGCAGGTGGGTTTTCAACTAGTATACACCAATGCTCTGTTCTGATTGGTTGGCCATATCAGTTGTTAATTATTTTCAATATCATCCTTATATAAAATTATTTACCTTATGGGAGTCATTGTGATAAGGAAATGAGGTAAGCACTCATCCTTATTATATTTATTATTATTATATTTATCATTATTATTATAGCCTAAATCAAGGGTCAGCAAAATATGACCTGTAGGCCAAACCTAGGCCTTCCATCTTTATAATCTTTGTAAATAAAGTTTTACTGGGACACGGCCATACCCACTTATTTATGTATTGTCTATGGCTGTTTTCACACTACAAAGGCAGAGTTTATTAGTGGAGATGGACTGGTCCTTTCCAGAACAAGTTTGGTGACTCCTGGCCTAAATGGGGATGGAATCCTACTTTAGCTTTATCAAAACTTGGTCTAAACAGCTCTGCTTTGTACCAAGATATTAACATTTACAACCAGTTCTTTATAGTCAAGAAAGGAGTTGTGCTTTGCCAAACATATCAGGACAAGTTGCTAGGGATCTACTTGGAAGTGAAGCAACTTCCCTCCCAATCCCGAGATGAGGGTGTTGAGGATAGGGGTCCCTAATGAGTTCTGAGATCAAATTCCCAGAAATAGAAAGTTACATATGGCCCCATGGTGTTCAGGTATGCAGTGTTATGTACTAGTCTGTCCACTTTCTCTTTTCTTTTTTCCCTCTAGTCTCTTATCTTGGTGTCAGCCTTTTCCTTGCAATACTGGATCAAGGCAGGGGACAGAGCTGTGTTTCCAGGGAAGGCAGAGGGAGAAGACATTTTCTTTGTCAACTTGAGTGGGGCTCAGTGTCAGATTTACTCTTCAAAGCATCTTGATTCTTCAAAAAGTTATTTGAAACTTAGTATTGTCTTTAGAACCAGTAAGTGCTTCAGGAATTTTAGTCTTTTTAGAAAGAGTTAATTTATTTCATTTCATCCCCATTTCTTTAAAAAGTGGACATAGTTCCAAGCCCTTGAATAAATCAGACTTGGTCACAAAGGAAGTCAGGCAGGGGTCAGAATAGAGATCAAAAACCAAAAATGCTAGAGGTTTACATACTCTTTTCTGTTCTTCTTTAGTTTGAGTTGATTCTTGTGGGGACTGTGTTTCTGGGAAAGCTGAGGCTGTAACAGTTCTTGGTAATGGTCGCATTTGACTTCAGAAACACACAGCAGAATAAGAGGGAATGGAGCAATAGATGTGTTTAATTGATTAATGCTGAGTGAATACCTACTACGCACAAAGCATTGTGTTCATCTAGGTATTTTATATGGGGTCAAAGAGTTTCTGAACCTACATGCAAAACTGTATGGACTTTTTGTCCATAATTCAGCTTTTAAAAAATCATGACTTTAGTGTTTTGAAAAGAGAATCTTGAAACGTTTCTTAGTTCATTAATATTTATTTGGTTTCAGGAGAAGAACAAATGTATTTTCCTCTTATTTAGGATATAATTAACTAAACACCTTTAACCTAGTTTATAAATATTCTTGTAATCTGGGTTTTCTTGGAAAGATCCGATTAGAAATCAGTTGTTTCTTACAGAAGGTCAATTGTTTCATAGAAGTTGAGAGTGAGTCAGATGTATGAAAACTTCTCTCATATCGGTAGAAGTGATATGACTTTTGCCTTTGCCTAGATCCAAAGACAAACTAGGTCCAAACACTTGAAGAGCTGACTGGCTGAGCAGCTGGGTCAGGGTGAGGTCTTAACACAATCTCTGAAAGCCTTTGGCTCCCTCTGTAGAGCCAGTGCAAGATGACTTCTCAGTCTTGAGGGACCCTGAGTGTGTGACTCCTCCCAGGAGATGCCTCCTTGTCTCCCATTTTCCTAGTCTTTCCCTTTCCAAAATATGGTTTTCAATCCTTACCCCAACTTTATCCTTACCGAGAAAAAGTTCACTTATCTTGTTAGAAAAAGAAAGGAAGCATAAAACAAAGGTGTGTTTTTGAAGGGGTGTGCGCTAGGCTGCATTGTGCCTGTTTCCTGGTTGCGTGAAAGTTCTTTCTGTACCTTCTCCCCGCTCCTTCCATCTCCCTCCTCAGCCCACCTCAGCTGAGACTGGCTCCCAGCAGAGCATGTAACTTCTTCCTGTCAAAGCTAGCTCTGGAGAGAAGGTAAAGTCATTCATGCTGAGGTAATAATTAGTATGAACCTTTAAGAATAATAGCATTTTATCCCAGGAAAATCTCATTAAAAGGTGAAACTCCAGTATGAACTTTGAGGTTTTAGACAGTAGATGGGGAACTCACCTAACGGCAGTAGAGCTCCCTCTGTACAGTGAAAACAACAGTCTACAGAGGCTGCAGTTTATTGCAGTTAATCTCAAATATGAGATTGTAGGTGAATACAGGAACATAATTTAATATAATTTTAAGAAGAAGGAGAAAAGCTGTCACCATCTAAACTGGTTTATTCTAGCTTTTTTTTTTTTTTTTTAATTTTTTTAATTAGTTTCTGCTTTATAACAAAGTGAATCAGTCATACATATACATCTGTTCCCACATCCCTTCCCTCATGCATCTCCCTCCCTCCCACCCTCCCCATCCCACCCCTCCAGGCGGTCACAGAGCACCGAGCTGATCTCCCTGTGCTCTGTGGCTGCTTCCCACTATCTATCTACCTTACGTTTGGTAGTGTATATATGTCCATGCCTCTCTTTCGCTTTGTCACAGCTTACCCTTCCCCCTCCCCATATCCTCAAGTCCATTCTCAAGTAGGTCTGTGTCTTTATTCCCGTTTTGCCCCTAGGTCCTTCATGACTTTTTTTTTTTTTTTAATTCCGTATATATGTGTTAGCATACGGTATTTGTCTTTCTCTTTCTGACTTACTTCACTCTGTATGACAGACTCTAGGTCTATCCACCTCATTACAAATAGCTCAGTTTCGTTTCTTTTCATGGCTGAGTAATATTCCATTGTATATATGTGCCACATCTTCTTTATCCATTCATCCGATGATGGACACTTAGGTTGTTTCCAGCTCCGGGCTATTGTGAATAGAGCTGCAATGAACATTTTGGTACATGTCTCTTTTGGAATTATGTTTTTCTCAGGGTATATGCCTAGTAGTGGGATTGCTGGGTCATATGGTAGTTCTATTTGTAGTTTTTTAAGGAACCTCCATACTGTTCTCCATAGTGGCTGTACCAATTCACATTCCCACCAGCAGTGCAAGAGTGTTCCCTTTTTTCCACACCCTCTCCAGCATTTATTGTTTCTAGATTTCTTGATGATGGCCATTTCTTGATGATGGTGTGAGATGATATCTCATTGTAGTTTTGATTTGCATTTCTCTAATGATTAATGATGTTGAGCATTCTTTCATGTGTTTGTTGGCAGTCTGTATATCTTCTTTGGAGAAATGCCTATTTAAGTCTTCTGCCCATTTTTGGATTGGGTTGTTTGTTTTTTTGCTATTGAGCTGCATGAGCTGTTTATAAATTTTGGAGATTAATCCTTTGTCAGTTGCTTCATTTGCAAATATTTTCTCCCATTCTGAGGGTTGTCTTTTGGTCTTGTTTATGGTTTCCTTTGCTGTGCAAAAGCTTTTAAGTTTCATTAGGTCCCATTTGTTTATCTTTGTTTTTATTTCCATTTCTCTAGGAGGTGGGTCCAAAAGGATCTTGCTGTGATTTATGTCATAGAGTGTTCTACCTATGTTTTCCTCTAAGAGTTTGATAGTTTCTGGCCTTACATTTAAGTCTTTAATCCATTTTGAGCTTATTTTTGTGTATGGTGTTAGGGAATGATCTAATCTCAAACTTTTACATGTCCCTGTCCAGTTTTCCCAACACCACTTATTGAAGAGGCTGTCCTTTCTCCACTGTACATTCCTGCCTCCTTTATCAAAGATAAGTTGGCCATATGTGCGTGGGTTTATCTCTGGGCTTTCTATCCTGATCCACTGATCTATCTTTCTGTTTTTATGCCAGTACCACACTGTCTTGATTACTGTAGCTTTGTAGTATAGTCTGAAGTCAGGGAGCCTGATTCCTCCAGCTCCGTTTTTCGTTCTCAAGATTGCTTTGGCTATTCGGGGTCTTTTGTTTTTCCAAACAAATTTTGAAATTTTTTGTTCTAGTTCTGTGAAAAATGCCAGTGGTAGTTTGATAGGGATTGCATTGAATCTGTAGATTGCTTTGGGTAGTAGAGTCATTTTCACAATATTGATTCTTCCAATCCAGGAGCATGGTATATCTCTCCATCTATTTATATCATCTTTAATTTCTTTCATCAGTGTCTTATAATTTTCTGCATACAGGTCTTTTGTCTCCTTAGGTAGGTTTATTCCTAGATATTTTATTCTTTTTGTTGCAATGGTAAATGGGAGTGTTTTCTTGATTTCACTTTCAGATTTTTCATCATTAGTGTACAGGAATGCCAGAGATTTCTGTACATTAATTTTGTATCCTGCTACTTTACCAAATTCATTGATTAGTTCTAGTAGTTTTTTGGTAGCATCTTTAGGATTCTCTATGTATAGTATCATGTCATCTGCAAACAGTGACAGCTTTACTTCTTCTTTTCCAATTTGGATTCCTTTTATTTCCTTTTCTTCTCTGATTGCTGTGGCTAAAACTTCCAAAACTATGTTGAATAAGAGTGGTGAGAGTGGGCATCCTTGTCTTGTTCCTGATCTTAGTGGGAATGGTTTCAGTTTTTCACCATTGAGGACAATGTTGGCTGTGGGTTTGTCATATATGGCCTTTATGATGTTGAGGAAAGTTCCCTCTATGCCTACTTTCTGCAGGGTTTTTATCATAAATGGATGTTGAATTTTGTCGAAAGCTTTCTCTGCATCTATTGAGATGATCATATGGTTTTTCTCCTTCAACTTGTTAATATGGTGTATCACATTGATTGATTTGCGTATATTGAAGAATCCTTGCATTCCTGGAATAAACCCCACTTGATCATGGTGTATGATTGTTTTAATGTGCTGTTGGATTCTGTTTGCTAGTATTTTGTTGAGGATTTTTGCATCTATGTTCACCAGTGATATTGGCCTGTAGTTTTCTTTCTTTGTGACATCCTTGCCTGGTTTTGGTATCAAGGTGATGGTGGCCTCGTAGAATGAGTTTGGGAGTGTTCCTTCCTCTGATATTGTTTGGAAGAGTTTGAGAAGGATGGGTGTTAGCTCTTCTCTAAATGTTTGATAGAATTCGCCTGTGAAGCCATCTGGCCCTGGGCTTTTGTTTGATGGAAGATTTTTAATCACAGTTTCAATTTCAGTGCTTGTGATTGGTCTATTCATATTTTCTATTTCTTCCTGAGTCAGTCTTGGCAGGTTGTGCATTTCTAAGAATTTGTCCATCTCTTCCAGGTTGTCCATTTTATGGGCATAGAGTTGCTTGTAGTAATCTCTCATGATCTTTTGTATTTCTGCAGTGTCAGTTGTTACTTCTCCTTTTTCATTTCTAATTCTATTGATTTGAGTCTTCTCCCTTCTTTTCTTGATGAGTCTGGCTAATGGTTTATCAATTTTGTTTATCTTCTCAAAGAACCAGCTTTTAGTTTTATTGATCTTTTTTTTTTTTTTTTTTTTTTGCGGTAGGCGGGCCTCTCACTGTTGTGGCCTCTCCCCTTGCAGAGCACAGGCTCCGGATGCGCAGGCTCAGCAGCCATGGCTCACAGGCCTAGCCGCTCTGCGGCATGTGGGATCTTCCCAGACCGGGGCACGAACCCGTGTCCCCTGCATCGGCAGGCGGACTCTCAACCACTGCGCCACCAGGGAAGCCCCAGTTTTATTGATCTTTGCTATCGTTTCCTTCATTTCTTTTTCATTTATTTCTGATCTGATTTTTATGATTTCTTTCCTTCTGCTAACTTTGGGGTGTTTTTGTTCTTCTTTCTCTAATTGCTTTAGGTGCAAGGTTAGGTTGTTTATTCGAGATGTTTCCTGTTTCTTAAGGTGGGATTGTATTGCTATAAACTTCCCTCTTAGAACTGCTTTTGCTGCATCCCATAGGTTTTGGGTCGTCGTGTCTCCATTGTCATTTGTTTCTAGGTATTTTTTAATTTCCTCTTTGATTTCTTCAGTGATCACTTCGTTATTAAGTAGTGTATTGTTTAGCCTCCATGTGTTTGTATTTTTTACAGCTCTTTTCCTGTAATTGATATCTAGTCTCATAGCATTGTGGTCAGAAAAGACACTTGATACAATTTCAATTTTCTTAAATTTACCAAGGCTTGATTTTATTCTAGCTTTTTTGAAAGCTAAAGATTTAAAGTCAAACAGGAGAGCCAAAGAAGATAATCATCTTTTAGTGTTTCAGAAGATTTTAATCCCTTTTGGCTTTCCTCCAAGGATATCTGAACAGAACATTAAGTAGCTGAAAAGCAAAAGTTTTCAATGTTTCATAACTGCAATCAGTCCTATGCATTAATTTTGAGGAAGGACAAATTATAAAAAATTAATTATAGTAAGGCAAGCAGCTCTATGGCTCTGCGGGTTTTTCATTTTCTTTTCTCCTCGTTCTTCTTCTTTTTCTCCTCGTTCTTCTTCTTTCTTCTTCTTCTTCTTCTTCTTCTTCTTCTTCTTCTTCTTCTTCTTCTTCTTCTTCTTCTTCTTCTTCTTCTTCTTCTTCTTCTTCTTCTTCTTCTTCTTCTTCTTCTTCTTCTTCTTCTTCTTCTTCTTCTTCTTCTTCTTTCTTCTCCTTCTTCTTTCTTCTTCCTCTTCTTCTTCTTCCTCTTCTTCTTCTTCCTCTTCTTCTTCTTCTTCTTCTTCTTCTTCTTCTTCTTCTTCTTCTTCTTCTTCTTCTTCTCCTTCTCCTTCTCCTTCTTCTTCTCCTTCCCCTCCTCCTCCTCCTTCTCCTTCTCCTTCACCTCCACCTCCTCCTCCTCCTTCTACTTCTTCTACTTCTTCTTCTCCTTCTCCTTCTTCTTTTTCTTTTTGTGGGAGGAGATGAGAGATTTTGTTTTAGTTAATGTTTTTGTTTTTGTTTTTAAAATGATGAAAGAGAAAATGCTTCACTGGACCACAGCAAACTTTCCCATAAAACTCTCTTTGGGGCTTCCCTGGTGGCGCAGTGGTTGAGAATCTGCCTGCTAATGCAGGGGACATGGGTTCGAGCCCTGGTCTGGGAAGATCTCACATGCCGTGGAGCAACTAGGCCTGTGAGCCACAACTACTGAGCCTGCACGTCTGGAGCCTGTGCTCCGCAACAAGAGAGGCTGCGATAGTGAGAGGCCCGCGCACCGTGATGAAGAGTGGCCCCCGCTTGCCACAACTAGAGAAACCTCTTGCACAGAAACAAAGACCCAACACAGCCAAAAATACATAAATAAATAAATTAATTAAAAACAACAACAACAACAACAAAAACTCTCTTTGGCCACAGACTAAGTACAACACACATAGTGCCAAGAGGGGTTTTATGGCTTCCCCTTTTTTCCCCTGCAGACAAAAAAATGAGCACAGGATGAAAATAAAGCTAGAACAAAAACCATATTTCTGCCTCATTGGTTGGGCTTCTACTCTCTCTTAATAATCACTACAATGGTTTGGTTTTGTCAAAAAGAAACCAAATAACCAAACTACCTTCTTTCTCCTTGTGCTTCCAGAAGAGACAGTAAACACAGGGAATTCTGTGATCTGCCATTGCTGTTTTGGTCAAGCATATTTACAAACCTCACTGATTTGGCCAGTAGCTCCCAGGCAGCCTCCTGTGAGCCATAGGGTTGAGACCGTCCTTCTGAAGGCAAGGATAGTGCCCTGTCCAGCAGGCTCTTGATTATGAGTGCTGATCACTTCTGGAGCAGGTTGATCCTGGCTAGCTGTCAGCTTCAGCTTCAGCCCTTGGAACCCAGACCCACCAGCTCCTCCTAACACTAACATAGCAATCCACTCTGCTGATTGGGTCAATAACCTGCCCAGAGAAATCAGATGAAATAGGGGCAACAGTATTTTTCTACCAAGGGTAACTGACCCATGCAGATGCGATTCAAGGAAGTAAGCCAATGCTTTCTTGGAATTCTCATTTTCTAATTTTTTTTTTTTTTTTTTTTTTTGCGGTACGCGGGCCTCTCATTGTTGTGGCCTCTCCCGTTGCGGAGCACAGGCTCCGGACGCACAGGCTCAGCGGCCATGGCTCACGGGCCCAGCCACTCTGCGGCATGTGGGATCCTCCTGGACCAGGGCACGAACCCGTGTCCCCCGCATCGGCAGGCGGACTCTCAACCACTGTGCCACCAGGGAAGCCCCTCATTTTCTAATTTTAAGCAGTACTGCCTCCCCTCTTTCCCTCCTTGAACCTCATCTTCCTACTCTAGAACGTAAAGAGGACAACCGATTATTTTAAGCAGAAGATATTTGTTTTTGCGTAGTCACACATGCTCCATATTTTGAATATAAATGTTACACTTAAATTTCATGGGGACTGGGGAAAAACTTTGTAAGTGTAAAAATAGTTGGGGGTGAAAATCACAAAATATCAATAGACTTTAGTTTGTAAGAATTTAATACTACACTATGGCAAGAGAAACTATAAATAAAATCAAAAGTCAAATGACAAATGGGAAGATATTTATATTACATATAACAGGCAAGGATGAACACACTTTATAAGTAAGAAAGTTTTACATAGCAATAAGAAAAAATTCCCTAGTATCCCATTATAAAAGTGGGCAAACAAGGCAATCTTGAAAACAAGCTGAAGAACTTAAACTGCCAGATATTCTAGTAATTAAGACATTATTATATTGATTCAAGAATACACAAACCAATCAACCACTGGAACAGAATGGAGAAAGAGAACCACATATGCATGGCCACCTGATTTATAACAAAGGCAATAAATAATGTAAGGCAGAGGGTAAAAGATGGTTTTTCAATTCAATGGTGCAGAGTGAATTGACAATTTGTATGGAATAAAATGTATCTGAACCCTTACCTCACACCATACACATTAAACAACTCCAGATGGATTCCAAATCTAAATATGAAGGAGAAAGAAAAAAACTTGCAGAGGAAAATATAGAAGAAAATTTTCATGATCTTGGAATGGGCAAAGATTATTTAAACAGTCACAAAAAGCACTAATCACTAAAGAAAAAATTGATAAATTAACCATATTAAAATTAAAAACTGCTGTTCATGGAAAGATACCATTGAGAAAGTAAAAAGAGAACCCATAGAGTGGGAAAAGATATTTGCATTCATGTATCCAACTTACTGGATAGAAAAAAAAGAGCAAAAATTTGAACAGATACTTCACAAAAGAGTATATCTAAATGGCTACTAAACATATGAAAAGGCACTCAATATTAGTCATCAGGAAAACTCAAATTAAAACCACAATGAGATAGTGTTACATACCCACCAGAATGAGGTATCACTTCACACTGGTCAGAATGGCCGTCATCAAAAATTCTACAAACAATAAATGCTGGAGAGGGTGTGGAGAAAAGGGAACCCTCTTGCACTGTTGGTGGGAATGTAAATTGATACAGCCACTATGGAGAACAGCATGGAGGTTCCTTAAAAAACTAAAAATAGAACTACCATACGACCCAGCAATCCCACTACTGGGCATATACCCTGAGAAAACCATAATTCAAAAAGAGTCATGTACCACAATGTTCATTGCAGCTCTATTTACAATAGCCAGGACATGGAAGCAACCTAAGTGTCCATTGACAGATGAATGGATAAAGAAGATATGGCACATATATACAATGGAATATTAGCCATAAAAAGAAATGAAACTGAGTTATTTGTAGTGAGATGGATGGACCTAGAGTCTGTCATACAGAGTGAAGTAAGTCAGAAAGAGAAAAACAAATACTGTATGCTAACACATATATATGGAATCTAAAAAAAAAAAAAAAAGGTTCTGATGAACCTAGGGGCAGGACAGGAATAAAGACACAGATGTAGAGAATGGACTTGAGGATACGGGGGCGGGGGGAGAAGCATAAGCTGGGACGAAGTGAGAGAGTAGCATTGACATATATACATTACCAAGTGTAAAATAGATAGCTAGTGGGAAGCAGCACAGGGAGATCAGCTTGGTGCTTTGTGACCACCTAGAGGTGTGGGATAGGGAGGGTGGGAGTGAGATGCAAGAGGGAGGGGATATATGTATACATATAGCTGATTTTCTTTGTTATACAGAAGAAGCTAACACAACATTGTAAAGCAATTATACTCCAATAAATATGTTAAAAAGAAAAAACCACTAACAATACTAAACATTGGTAAGGATGTGAAGCAACTGTAACTCACGCACCTTGCTGATGGGATGTAAATTGGTTATGACCACTTCAGAAACAATTTTGACATTATCTATTAAAGTTAAATATGTGTATACTCAGCAATTCTACTTCTAGGTAACTAAACACAGAAAAGTGGACATGTATACTCCAAAAGACACGTCAGAGCAGCACTATTTATAATAATGCCGAATGGGAAAATGCCCAAATGCTCATCAATGGATAAATAAATTGTGGTATAGTCACACAATGGAACTCTAACAGCAATAAGAAGAAACAATCAGCAACTGTATGCAACAATATGAATGAATCTCACAAACGTGTATTGTGGAAAAGAAACCAGACTCAAAAGAGAACACACCTTGTGATTTCATTTATACAAACTACAAAAACAGGTGAAAATAATCTTTCTGTTTTTGTGCTAGTGACAGTGTAAATCATGCACTTTGAAAGGTGTTTTGGAAAAATGGCAGAATAGATCAAGAGTCAAAAAGTTTCATGCCCTTTGACTGGCTAAACTCAACCCTAAGAAAAGAATTATAGATGCCCATGTAGATTTACATTAAAAGATATTCATGCTAGAGTTCTTGTAATAATAAAAAGTTGGAAACTGATAAATATCTATAATAGAGATGTAATGAAATAACTTTAGTATATCTGTATTGATGAACTATTACGCAGGCAGTAAATATCATGTTTTTGAAAAATATTTAATAATATTCAATAGTCATGATTTAATGTAAGGTAAAAACTGTAGAACAGAAAACTATTTATATAATATAGTCCCAATTTTATTGCATATGTATACTCACAAACATATATATACATACATATGCAAAAGAAGGTAAGAAACATACCACAAGGTCAATAAAGGTCATTGTTGTGAAGTGGAATTAGAGCGTTTACATTTTCTTCTTTTAAGATTTTTCTGTATTAGTCCCTATGGCTAATATGGTTCTGTCATAGCCTGCAACCTATTGCTAAATAGGACTCAATATCTCTTTTGTCCCCCAGGAGGATTCCATTAGGACCAAGTGTTGATTTGTACTCAAGATTTTATAAGAAGACAGAGGAGAGTTTTACACTGTACAGTTCACAACCCTTCATATATTTCCTTCAGGTGTGCCTTGTGATGGCTAATTTTATGTGTCAACTTGACTGGGCCATGGGATGTCCAGATATCCAGTTAACATTATTTCTAGGTGTGTCTGTGAAGGTGTTTCCGGAAGAGATTAGCATTTGGATCCCTAGACTGAATAAAGCAGATTCCCTTTCCAATTATGTAATCTGTTGAGGGTCTGAATAGAACAAAAAGGTGAAGGAAGGGAGAATTTGCTCTCTCTGCCTGACTACTTGAGCTGGACATAGGTAGTCTCCTGCCCTGGCACTGGAACTTACTCCATTGGCTCTCTGGTTCAGGCCTTTGAACTGTACTAAAAGGTATACCATCAGTTCTCCTGGTTCTCAGGCCTTTTGACTTGGACTGGAATTACATCACCAGCTTTCCTGGGTCTCCAGCTTACAGACGGCAAATAGGACTTCTCAGCCTCCATAACTGTGTGAGGCAATTCCTCCTAATAAGTCTATTTATATATCTCCCATTGGTTCTGATTTTCTGAAGAACCCTGACTAATATATGCTTCATCTCTCCCTTCTCTCCAGCTACAAGCCAAACAAGGTTTCCTTTTTGTTGTCCTTTCCTGGGTAGCACTTAGACAAGCTGGTACCTAGATAGGCTGATTTCTGGCTTCCTCACTTCCAGATCTTCCACATCTCAGGCCTCAGAATCTCTCTCCTTTTTTATACAGAAAAAATTGCTTCTCCAAATATGCATACATCCACCACCAACTCAGCAAAACAAGCAAAAGTTCTTGTCAATTTTCAAATTTTCTACAGTAAGTTCATATTACTTTCAGAATCAAAAAATTTTGAATTACTCATAGCAACTCAATAGAGGGAAATTTTTCTCTAGGCAGCAATAGTGTTAATGAAAATATGTAATGTGTAAGACCAAGTCTGACTGCTTAAAATTAAACTTAAGGCCAGAAATTCCTCAACCTAAAAACATATGCACATCAGGTACACATTTATCTGAGCATTTGAATTATGTGTGTAGCAGTTCCCCTTGGTGAGGGCAGATATTGAAGAATTATTTGTATTAGCATTAGCTTTTTGTAACATTGATCAATAACTAGATGAAACAGTTAATTCTGGACTCAGAGAAAATAGTGACATGAGCAAACAAAACAATTAGGTGATTTGAAACTCATTTCTGCTTAGTTTTTTATTAGCAGCATAATCTTCTTCCTAAATTTAGTCACACTGAACTAATGCAGGATGCAGTTGTACCCCATTCATTCACCCATCCATCCAGAAAACTTGTATGGCCTTCTTATATGCCATGCACTATTGTAGGAGGTCGGGTGCAGAAGTAAAAAAGATGTACAAGGTCTTTCTTTTATGGAGCGTATGGAGAAGAGAGAGTATAACACAGGGGAAATATATGTGTGTATATATATATAGAGAGAGAGAGAGAGAGAGAGAGAGAGAGATAGATAGATAGATAGATAGATATAGATAGATATATTGATATTGTCGTATATATTTCTATATCCTCTAAATCTTGCTCTCATGGGACTTGCCATCCACTGTAGCAATAGGTTTCAGAGCTTCAGGAGAAGGATGGATACCTGCTTTAAAAAATCATTACTCAGCTGTTTTTCCAGTAAAAAAAAATTGTGGTGAAAACCTGGTGTCATGAGAAGATGAAAGACTTTCTAAATTACTTTACACATCAATGACTAACCTGAAGGACTCAGACCATACTATTTCTTTCTTTCTTTTTTTATTATTATTTATTTTATCTATTTATTTTTGGCTGCATTGGGTCTTTATTGCTGCGCCTGGGCTTTCTCTAGTTGCGGTGAGTGGGGGTTACTCTTCATTGTGGTGCCTGGGCTTCTCATTGCGGTGGCTTCTCCTGCTGTGGAACATGGGCTCTAGGCTCGCAGCCTTCAGTAGTTGTGGCACAAGGGCTCAGTAGTTGTGGCTCACAGGCTCTAGAACACAGCCTCAGCAGTTCTGGCACACCGGCTTAGTTGCTCCGCGGCATGTGGAATCTTCCCGGGCCAGGGATTGAATCCGTGTCCCCTGTATTGGCAGGCAGATTCTTAACCACTGCGCCACCTGGGAAGTCCAGACTATACAATTCCTTCCATAATGTGAAGTATACTTCTACCCAAACTTGCTGCCCTAGGCAAAGAAGCCCAGGGACCATCAGCGCCACCATGTTGGGAGGTAAAGGAGAGGGCTAGGGCTAGGAGCTTCAGCGGACTGGGGAAGAATTGGGGATAGAATAAAGAGAAATTCAGAGGTGGGGAACATTAGGACCAAGAACACATAGTTGTGGTGATGGGGATCCATTTATGGTCGTCAGCATATCAACCACAATAGCCAGACAGGACTAGCTTTTCTTCAGTTGTCTCCAGTTCAGAAAACTGTCTGATTGAGTCACTTTACAACCAAGGCCAGTAAGGAGCCAGAAGACATCATATGGGTCCCAGTGCCTCCACTGCCATGTGGTCATGTAAGTGATACTCCTCCTCTGTAAGCCAGTTCACCATCTCAGAAGAGAACAGAGGGAGGGAGGGAAAAAAAATGAAATATTGGACATTTTATCCCCTAAAGAGTGAACATTTACCAAAAGAACCCTGGCTAGGAGAGATTTCTCCCTAATGATCTTTCCCCTTCTTGATTTGACCCTGGAAAAGCGGGCCTGGTTGTGTCCATTGTGTTCCTGATGTCCCCTCTATCACCTTTCCTATGATATGCCCTCTACTCCCAAATTTCCTCTCTTTTCCACCCGACCTCCATTCTTAAGCAAAATTCTCATTTTCTTTTTGCCCTGATGTCAATTAACAGTCAAAAGGAAAAATAGCCAACAAGTTAATCCAAAAGTTTATGAATTCTACTAACATAAAAATTATACAGGGGCTTCCCTGGTGGCGCAGTGGTTGAGAGTCTGCCTGCCGATGCAGGGGACACGGGTTCGTGCCCTGGTCTGGGAGGATCCCACATGCCGCGGAGCGGCTGGGCCCGTGAGCCAAAATTGCTGAGCCTGCGCATCTGGAGCCTGTGCTCCGCAACAGGAGAGGCCGCGATAGTGAGAGGCCTGCACACCGCGATGAAGAGTGGCCCCCGCTCTCCACAACTAGAGAAAGCCCTCGCACAGAAACGAAGACCCAACGCAGCCAAAAATAAATAAATAAATAAAGCAAACTGTCAACAAGTAAAAATAAACACTATTAAAAAAAAATTATACATATACCTAAAGGCTGGATCATAGTCAAAACTTAATTGGAGTAAAACTAAAAAATCGTAAGTGGAAAGAAGTAACAGAAACTAAAAATTATAAAGAATCCTATGATGGGGCTTCCCTGGTGGTGCAGTGGTTAAGAATCTGCCTGCCAAAGCAGGGGACACGGGTTCGAGCCCTGGTCCAGGAAGATCCCACATGCTGCGGAGCAACTAAGCCTGTGTGCCACAACTACTTAGCCTGTGCTCTAGAGCCCACGAGCCACAACTACAGAGCCCGCATGCCACAACTACAGAAGCCCGCAAGCCTAGAGCCTGTGCTCTGCAACAAGAGAAGCCACCGCAATAAGAAGCCCGTGCACCACAACGAAGAGTAGCCCCCGCTCGCCATAACTAGAAAAAGCCCGCGTGCAGTAATGAAGACCCAATGCAGCCAAATAAATAAATTAATTAATTTAAAAAAAAAGAAGAATCCCATGATGGAAGTGTTCTAAATCTGGATTGTGGTGATGGTTGCACAACTGAATTAACTAAAACTCACCTAATTTTGTGCTCTCCAATATGGTTGCCACTAGGCACATATGGCTATTTAAGTTTAAATTTATTAAAATTGTATTATTCAGAGGAATATAATTGAGTGTCCAGAAATAAATCCATAAACCTACGGTCAATTAAATGGTGCCAAGACCTTTCAATAAGGAAATAATAATCTCTTCAACAAATCATTCTGGGGCAACTGAATAGCCACATGCAAAAGAGTGAAGTTGGATCCCTACCTTACACCATATATGAATATTAACTCAAAATAAACCAAAGACCTAAGTGTAAGGGCTAAAACAATAAAACTCTTAGAAGAAAATATATGAGTAAATCTTTATAACCTTTGCTTTGGCAATCGAGTTTGAGATATGACATCAAAAGTACAAGTAACAAAAGAAAAAATAGATAAATTTGGCATAAAAATTAAAAATGTGAACAAAAGGACACCATGAAAAGTGAAAAAACAACAAACAGAATGGGAGAAAATATTTGCAAATCATATATTTGATAAGGAATATCCAGAACACATAAATAATTCTTGCAACTGAATAACAAAAAGACAAACAACCCAATTCCAAAACGGGCAAAGAACCAAAGAGACATTTCTCCAAAGATGACATACAGCTGGCCAATAAGCACATGAAAGGTGCTCAGCATAATTAGTCACCAGAGAAATGCACATCAGAACCACAATGAGATGCTACTTCACACTCACTAGGATAGCTGTAATTTAAAAAAAGAAAAGAAAAGAAAAGAACAAGTGTTGATGAGGATGCAGAGAAACTGGAATCATTGTACGTTGCTCCTGGGAATGTAAAGTAATAGAGCTGTTGAGGAAAACATGTTGGCAGTTTCTTTAAAAAGTTAAACTTAGAATTATCACATGTCCAAACAATTCCACTCTTACATATATACCCAAAAGAACTGAAAACATATATTCAAACAAAAGTTGGTATGAATTTTCATACCAGCACTATTTACAATAACCAAAAGGTGGAAACAACCCAAATGTCCATCAACTGACGAATGGATAAAAAAACTGTGGTACATCTATAAAAAAGAATGGAATACTGGCACACGCTGCAACATGGATGAACCTTGAAAACATTATGCTAAGTGAAAGAAGTCAGATACAAAGAGTCACATATTGTATGACTCCATTTATATGAAATATCCAGAATAGGCAAATCTAAAGAGACAGAAAGCAGATTACAGGTTGCTAAGGGGTGGGGGAAGGGGATAGGAGGAGTTACTGCTTGATGGGTGTGGAGTTTTCTTTTGGGGTGATGAAATATTTTGGAACTAGATAGAGATGGTTATGTAACACTGTGAAAATAATAAATACCAGCGAATTGTACACTTTAAAATAGTTAAAATGGCAGATTTTATATAGCATGAATTTTACCTCAATAAAAAATATTTAAAAATATATTTTCTAGGTTACACTAGCCACATTTTGGGTGGCTAGTGTTGCTGATTAGACTTTGCTTATCACAGAACATTTCTACCATGTACAAATTCTATTGGAAGTACTGATATAACTGTACACTTACAATGGGTAAGTTTATGGTATATAAATTGTCCTTTGGTAAAGAGACAGGACCGTTTAAAAAAGAAACATTCCCAAGGCAAATATATTTTTAAACCATTTTTAAAAATTGAGGTATAGTTAATTTACAATGTTGTATTAGTTTTAGGTGTACAGCAAAGTGATTCAGTTATACATATAATTGAATATATACATATTATTTTTCAGATTCTTTTCCATTATAAGTTATTGCAAGATATTGAATATAGTTCCCTGTGCTTTGCAGTAGGTCCTTGTTGTTTATCTATATTATATGTAGTAGTGTGTATACGTTAATCCCAAACTCCTAATTTATCTCTCCCCTGTCCCCTGCCAACCCCCCACAACCATATGGTTATGGTTTTGTAACCGTAAGTTTGTTTTCTATGTCTGTGAGTCTGTTTCTGTTTTGTAAATTAGTTCATTTATATCATTTTTTTAGATTCCACTTGTAAGTGATATTGTATGATTGTCTTTTTCTGACTTACTTCACTTAATATGATCATCTCTAGGTCCCTCCATGTTGCTGCAAATGGCAAGATTTCCTTCTTTTTTATGGCTGAGTAATATTCCAGTGTGTGTGTGTGTGTGTGTGTGTGTTTATCTATCTATCTATCTATATATGTTTTTAATTAATTTATTTATTTTTGGCTGCGTTGGGTCTTCGTTGCTGCGTGCGGGCTTTTCTCTAGTTGTGGCGAGTGGGGGCTTCTCTTGTTGCCAGTGCATGGGCTTCTCTTGCTGTGGAGCATGTGCTCTAGGCACACAGGTTTCAGTAGTTGTGGGACGAGGGCTCAGTAGTTGTGGCTTGCGGGCTCTGGAGTGCAGGTTAGGTATTGTGGCACACAGACTTAGTTGGTCTGTGGCATGTGGGATCTTCCTGAACCAGGGCTTGAACCCGTGTCCCCTGAATTGGCAGATGGATTCTTAACCACTGTGCCACCAGGGAAGTCCAATATTTTTAAATTTTATTTATTTGGTTACTCCAGGTCTTAGTTGCGGCAGGCGGCTCCTTAGTTGTGACATGCAAACTTTTAGTTGTGGCATGCATGTGGGATCTAGTTCCCTGAGCAGGGATTGAACCTGGGACCCCTGCATTGAGAGCGCGGAGTTTTAACCACTGCGCCACCAGGAAAGTCCATATGTATGTGTGTGTGTGTGTGTGTGTGTGTGTGTGTGTGTGTGTGTACCACATCTTCTTTATCCATTTATCTGTTGATGAACACTTAGGCTGCTTCCATGTCTTGGCCATTGTAAATAGTGCTGCTATGAATATTGGGGTACGTGTATCTTTTGAGTTAGCATGTTCTCCAGATATAGGCCTAGGAGTGCAGGATCATATGGTAACTCTATTTTCAGTTTTTTAAGGAACCTTCATACTGTTTTCCAGAGTGGTTGCACCAATTTACATTCCCACCAACAGTGTAGAAGGGTTCCCTTTCCTCCACACCCTCTCCAGCATTTATTATTTGTAGACTTTTCAATGATGGCAATTCTGACTGGTGTGAAGTGATACCTCATTGTAGTTTTGATTCACATTTCTCTAATAATTAATGATGTTCAGCATCTTTTCATGTGCCCGTTGTCCATCTGTATGTCTTCTTTGGAGATCCAAAGGCAAATAGTGATCTTTTCAAAGAACCAGCTTTTGATTTCACTGATTTTCTCTATTATTTTCCTGTTTTAAATTTCATTGATTTCTGCATATATAATATATAGTCTGCTTGCTTTAGGTTTATATTGTTTTTCTTTCTCTAACTGTCCTAAATTGGAGGCTTAGATTACTATTTTTAAATCTTTCTCTGTTTCTAATATATGAATTCAGTGCTATAAATTTCTCTCTTAGCATTGCTTTCACTGCCTCTCACAGATTTTGATAAGTTGTATTTTCATTTAGTTCAAAATATTTAAAACATTTTTTGAGATATTCTTTGACTGATGTGTTATTTAGAAGTGTGTTGTTTAATCTC